>NW_017306672.1:728862-731919 GCF_000935625.1 Nanorana parkeri | reverse complement strand
CAACAGGAAATGGAGAAAGTATATAGAACACCACGATATTAATCAGATGAGAATTGTTCCATGCAAAAAAATGCAGTGGCCACATCGGTCTAGCTTCAATTCAATCAAAGCAAAGCTGACTGTACATTTAATAAACAGCATGACCCCTCTACAGTGTTAGGAATATGTGGCATGATATGCCCAGCCAACCAAACCCCTTCTGAGTGCTAAAACAGTGCTACCAGTTATGTTTGTCTCCTGCAACACCAAAATATCTGGTTGCTGCTTCCTGATGAATAATAAGACCCCTGACCTCTTAAATTTGTAATTGATCTCACTCACGTTTCAGCTCAAAACAATAAACATTTTGGTTAATGGCATAACAACAAAGAGGGATAAGAAACAGAAATGATGGGTAAAAGGTACATGAACACTAAAGAATTAGCTTTAACAAGCAAACACTGTACACTGATAGTAGGCAATAAATGAACAAATATGAGAACAGAATTGTAAACATAAACTGTAATATATTATACACCCTGTTCTGCATTTGTCCCAACAATGAGGTTCAAATCTAACTTATACCCTAACTTCAGGAAAAGTCAACAGCTTCCCTGATATCTGAAAGGAGTAACCATACAACCAGATAAAAAATTAAAGTTTGAGGTCTTCTTGAAAGGGACAGGCTAATTTGAGGAGAGTGTGAGCCCTTGCCCAGCAGTAATAATATATGAAGGCAGAGACATGACATCCTAGGATGGAGAGTTAACAGTTAACATAATAAACTGTAAGTTATCAAACCAGGGGTATGTGCCAAGTATTAATGATGTGGACATAATTCCGTAAAAAATGTGGAAATCAGAGAGTGAACAGTGTGCATGTAGAACAGCGGAATAGGTCAGGGTGTACAAGAAAACTGCAGCTTCGCACTGAAGAAAATTCAAATCAAATGGCAGGGATAAATTGAAAAGTGAGGTGGACTTCACTGCAAGCATCAGTGGGTGGGTGCTATGGACAGCCTGCTATTAGCTATTACATTTTGAAAGGGCCAATAGCAGCCTAGCTATGCATTCCCCTGCTATCTTTTTTTTATTATTCTGACGCCGGCAGCTTATTAGAATGCAAAATAAAAATAAGCAGATAGCAGGGGAAGGATTAGCTCCTCTGTTGTCTGCTGATTCCCCTGCTATGTGCTAACTCCAGCTTCCATCTACACACTCCTCCCCGGATGAGGACCAAAGGAGGGGGTTTGTGTTTGTTTTCAATTTGGCAAAATACAGGCCTATGTCACATTCTGGTAATGTACAGTCAGTTACACCTTGTATTATATTAGAGAGATCTGAGTAAGTATGAGGTCAACTGAGGTAAAATTCACATTAAACTTTATTACACATGATCAAAAAGGGCAAAGCAGTGAACAGCTACAGAAGATATGAAGCAACCAGTCTGGATGTGATTGGCAGCCCAAGCATATGTTGTAAACTTAAGGATAGATTCTAATAAGCAGTGTCGGGGTGCGGTACCAGCAAGACAATGAGAGAAGGAGAATAAAATGCATAGTCTCTATCACTGAGATGCAAAAACACCATCTGGCTACTAAATAAGCTATGCGGGGGTCCAATTTGAACCTTTTAAGATACAAGGAAGATAGATGGGAGGCTCTCCTTGAAACCTCCAAGAGGGAGCCATAGGCAAAATTAAAGTGTCCAATAAAGTCTCCCCCCAGTGTCATAACCGTATGTTCTAGAATAAGCTAGAGAATTTGTATGAGAAAAGACAACTGATCTTTATTTGGGAAGTATACTAAGGTGACCCTAGTGTTACAGATTAGCTGCACAGGCTTGTGTTTTTTCCCTACCTCCCGACTCTTGCTTTTTTGCTCCACAGAGCTAGCAGATTTGGGCATTGCCTGCCTCACTTGATGATTTATATACCTTGCCTCCTGGCTACTTCCTGCCCAGCCTTCCATACACTCTCAATTATTTAACATCTGCTCAGATCAGCTCCCTTTGCCTGAGCAATGTTCCTGTTGTCTCTAAACATTCACCTGTGCCTTTGCTCCTGTCCTGCTACCTGTTTCCTTGGGTATACCTACTGTGTACCAACACCAGCTTGTCCCTTAGATTTGCTCATCTGATGCCTGCCTTTACCTTACACTTGTGTCCTGGATAGTCCCTTCATCTCTGCCCACCTGTACTCTGCCTTGTGCCTGTATCCTCTTGCATGGTTTGTCTTCGCACCTGCTGCAGGGCGAACCTGGGAGTGGTGAACTGACACCAGCAAGCAGCAAAATCCAACTCCACCATCAGGAGCTCTGGAAAAAACTGGCTAGTGCTTAGACCTTGCCCCCACTAATTCACTTTCCCATATTTCTGTCTCATAGTATATTAAGTTTTGCCTTTCTATAGAATGTAGCCCTTGGACTTATTTCACTACCAGTATCTAAAACCCTTTGCTTTAGATATCAGTGAGGGACAGTGGTAGGCAGCTTGGAAGTATCAGTTTTCATTCTGTAACAGAGGATCATGATTTATTTTCTGAAACACTACAAGATGCAAATAAATACTAGCAAAAACATCACCAACAAGCTGGCCAATCCTCTGATGCAGTCCATTTATTTCTCACAATCCATCATTTATAAGGTTTAAATGTTTTCAAAATAGTTAAAGCAATTATTTGGACTCCATTTCAGTCTTGTGCAGCACTTTTGTGGCACATTTTATGTGATGCTCTGCTTTTTTATTTCAGTATTCGAATTCTATTTGCAGAGTAAATAAACCAATAAGATTTCCTGTTTGAGTATTTTCTCACTGTTATTCATAATTACATGAAATACCAAAAAGGAATGGGATAATTCTGCAATATTATTACACAAAAGAAAATAATAGGGATGAGCAAATGTGTATGGGTTCCGTTAATAGGGCAATAGTTAAATCCATTGTGAAGCTTTAAACCTGTAAACCTAAGTCTGAACCCTATTAAGGTCTATGAGTGTGAATCTTGAAAATCAATTCCAGCCACGTCCGTGGCCAATAGGCAAAGGATTGTAAAACAAAGAAAATGGGGATCTGGTGAACT
>NW_017306672.1:722014-727431 GCF_000935625.1 Nanorana parkeri | reverse complement strand
GGTCCAAACAAACCCCTGACATTTCCCTTTAAAAATAGAAAAGAAATTGAGGACACAAAATCCTCAATTTCTTTTTCTGCAGCCTCAGCACTTAATGAATGGGAAGCAAAGTGATCAGACGATCACTCCATTGTTTGTCCTTCTCACACGGAGGATCGGTAAGTATCATTAATATTTACCGATCCCCCGCTCTGCCACGCACAGAGCCGCTGTCATCCTGAAACTGACAGGATGACAGCGGTTTCCGATCTCCTCCCCGTTTTGCTATCCTGACAGCTACGAGCGCGGCTTTCAACAGGAAATGGAGAAAGTATATAGAACACCACGATATTAATCAGATGAGAATTGTTCCATGCAAAAAAATGCAGTGGCCACATCGGTCTAGCTTCAATTCAATCAAAGCAAAGCTGACTGTACATTTAATAAACAGCATGACCCCTCTACAGTGTTAGGAATATGTGGCATGATATGCCCAGCCAACCAAACCCCTTCTGAGTGCTAAAACAGTGCTACCAGTTATGTTTGTCTCCTGCAACACCAAAATATCTGGTTGCTGCTTCCTGATGAATAATAAGACCCCTGACCTCTTAAATTTGTAATTGATCTCACTCACGTTTCAGCTCAAAACAATAAACATTTTGGTTAATGGCATAACAACAAAGAGGGATAAGAAACAGAAATGATGGGTAAAAGGTACATGAACACTAAAGAATTAGCTTTAACAAGCAAACACTGTACACTGATAGTAGGCAATAAATGAACAAATATGAGAACAGAATTGTAAACATAAACTGTAATATATTATACACCCTGTTCTGCATTTGTCCCAACAATGAGGTTCAAATCTAACTTATACCCTAACTTCAGGAAAAGTCAACAGCTTCCCTGATATCTGAAAGGAGTAACCATACAACCAGATAAAAAATTAAAGTTTGAGGTCTTCTTGAAAGGGACAGGCTAATTTGAGGAGAGTGTGAGCCCTTGCCCAGCAGTAATAATATATGAAGGCAGAGACATGACATCCTAGGATGGAGAGTTAACAGTTAACATAATAAACTGTAAGTTATCAAACCAGGGGTATGTGCCAAGTATTAATGATGTGGACATAATTCCGTAAAAAATGTGGAAATCAGAGAGTGAACAGTGTGCATGTAGAACAGCGGAATAGGTCAGGGTGTACAAGAAAACTGCAGCTTCGCACTGAAGAAAATTCAAATCAAATGGCAGGGATAAATTGAAAAGTGAGGTGGACTTCACTGCAAGCATCAGTGGGTGGGTGCTATGGACAGCCTGCTATTAGCTATTACATTTTGAAAGGGCCAATAGCAGCCTAGCTATGCATTCCCCTGCTATCTTTTTTTTATTATTCTGACGCCGGCAGCTTATTAGAATGCAAAATAAAAATAAGCAGATAGCAGGGGAAGGATTAGCTCCTCTGTTGTCTGCTGATTCCCCTGCTATGTGCTAACTCCAGCTTCCATCTACACACTCCTCCCCGGATGAGGACCAAAGGAGGGGGTTTGTGTTTGTTTTCAATTTGGCAAAATACAGGCCTATGTCACATTCTGGTAATGTACAGTCAGTTACACCTTGTATTATATTAGAGAGATCTGAGTAAGTATGAGGTCAACTGAGGTAAAATTCACATTAAACTTTATTACACATGATCAAAAAGGGCAAAGCAGTGAACAGCTACAGAAGATATGAAGCAACCAGTCTGGATGTGATTGGCAGCCCAAGCATATGTTGTAAACTTAAGGATAGATTCTAATAAGCAGTGTCGGGGTGCGGTACCAGCAAGACAATGAGAGAAGGAGAATAAAATGCATAGTCTCTATCACTGAGATGCAAAAACACCATCTGGCTACTAAATAAGCTATGCGGGGGTCCAATTTGAACCTTTTAAGATACAAGGAAGATAGATGGGAGGCTCTCCTTGAAACCTCCAAGAGGGAGCCATAGGCAAAATTAAAGTGTCCAATAAAGTCTCCCCCCAGTGTCATAACCGTATGTTCTAGAATAAGCTAGAGAATTTGTATGAGAAAAGACAACTGATCTTTATTTGGGAAGTATACTAAGGTGACCCTAGTGTTACAGATTAGCTGCACAGGCTTGTGTTTTTTCCCTACCTCCCGACTCTTGCTTTTTTGCTCCACAGAGCTAGCAGATTTGGGCATTGCCTGCCTCACTTGATGATTTATATACCTTGCCTCCTGGCTACTTCCTGCCCAGCCTTCCATACACTCTCAATTATTTAACATCTGCTCAGATCAGCTCCCTTTGCCTGAGCAATGTTCCTGTTGTCTCTAAACATTCACCTGTGCCTTTGCTCCTGTCCTGCTACCTGTTTCCTTGGGTATACCTACTGTGTACCAACACCAGCTTGTCCCTTAGATTTGCTCATCTGATGCCTGCCTTTACCTTACACTTGTGTCCTGGATAGTCCCTTCATCTCTGCCCACCTGTACTCTGCCTTGTGCCTGTATCCTCTTGCATGGTTTGTCTTCGCACCTGCTGCAGGGCGAACCTGGGAGTGGTGAACTGACACCAGCAAGCAGCAAAATCCAACTCCACCATCAGGAGCTCTGGAAAAAACTGGCTAGTGCTTAGACCTTGCCCCCACTAATTCACTTTCCCATATTTCTGTCTCATAGTATATTAAGTTTTGCCTTTCTATAGAATGTAGCCCTTGGACTTATTTCACTACCAGTATCTAAAACCCTTTGCTTTAGATATCAGTGAGGGACAGTGGTAGGCAGCTTGGAAGTATCAGTTTTCATTCTGTAACAGAGGATCATGATTTATTTTCTGAAACACTACAAGATGCAAATAAATACTAGCAAAAACATCACCAACAAGCTGGCCAATCCTCTGATGCAGTCCATTTATTTCTCACAATCCATCATTTATAAGGTTTAAATGTTTTCAAAATAGTTAAAGCAATTATTTGGACTCCATTTCAGTCTTGTGCAGCACTTTTGTGGCACATTTTATGTGATGCTCTGCTTTTTTATTTCAGTATTCGAATTCTATTTGCAGAGTAAATAAACCAATAAGATTTCCTGTTTGAGTATTTTCTCACTGTTATTCATAATTACATGAAATACCAAAAAGGAATGGGATAATTCTGCAATATTATTACACAAAAGAAAATAATAGGGATGAGCAAATGTGTATGGGTTCCGTTAATAGGGCAATAGTTAAATCCATTGTGAAGCTTTAAACCTGTAAACCTAAGTCTGAACCCTATTAAGGTCTATGAGTGTGAATCTTGAAAATCAATTCCAGCCACGTCCGTGGCCAATAGGCAAAGGATTGTAAAACAAAGAAAATGGGGATCTGGTGAACTATATAACATATATATATATATAAATATATATATATCTCCATATATCTATATATAGATATATATAGATATATATATATATCAATCAACTGTTTTACCTATGATATTCTGCTAAGCTCATCTTGTGATCCAGAAACACCTGCAAGACCGCAAAGTTAGGTCCTGGATCTCCCTATAGGTCCTATAGGTTACATTACAGTCATGCAATACACCCTGTCTATACCCCTTCTGTTTTACTCTCACTTTCTTCTCCTTTTTTTCTGTGGTAAATGTTACTTATGCAGTGCCTTGGTCACTTTGTTTGCATGTCCACCGGTTGCCTGTTCCTCAGAACTGGCCCGCCTCCGACAGCGGGGCAGAGGTCTTAGCCCAGCATGGTGGCAAAATTTAAATGTGCCTAACTCAGGGATTTTCATAGGTGCCTACACCATAAGTGTCTTCTATGCTAAAAGGCCCGGACATAATATATAATTTGTGAGACCGCGGTCTGTGTGATGTATGTACGTCCTTTGTTTCTGTTATTGTACCCATACCATTTTTGTCTTTGTAAAAACTGTATGGGAAACAAACCAATCCTTTAAATTACATGATTACAGGTAGCCTTCAAGCTGTATGTGGTGCTGTGTCAGCAATACCATATTTGCTGGCATCATATCTTTTGCAGAATGTTACATCATTGCTTGGCTTTAATATAAAAAAAAAAACAGCTCTCAAACCTGTGTAATTAAAACTTGGAAAAAAAGTGTTTTTAGGTAGTTTTGGCTGTGACACTTGTTTTGTTCATTCAGTGATAATAGGCCTGAATTAAGTGTTGGAAGTAGCAGTCACAACTGATTTCAAAGCTAATGGAATGAGATCTTCCAATTTCCATTTGGAATCCAAAAGGTTCACTACGTAATAATTGTCCTTATACTTCATGGCCTGAATCCTGGGGTCCTTGAGCAAGCATTTGAGATTATGAAGGAGCCCTTACTACACACATTGTCTGCAGCAGAGTATCGCTCAGTTGTGCTGGGGATAACATTGTCATTACCAATCTCACCCAACCCAACATTTCCTGGACTTTGGGAGATATTAAAGGTCCCCCTGGAAGCCTTTCTTTCCTCCTCCGCATCGCCGGCACCCCAACCCACCTCTTCCATTTCATACTCCTCCTCTGGGGATGGTGGCAGTAGGCAAATTATCTTGCTGGCCATGAGACAGCAGGAAGTCTTCCTCTTCCTCTTTCCGCCGGGCTTCCACTGCCCAGTCCTATCCACTATGTAGTGTGTTATCCAGCAGGAACACCAGAGGGATTGTGATGTTAATCCCTGCCTAGTTGTGGCTTACCATTCTAGTCACTTCTTATAAGGACAATATGTTTCAGTTACCCTTTATCAGGAGCCAGTGAAGTGGTGAATGCATCTCTCCTACTAATTTGTGTATACAGTTACATATGCTTCCAAAGACAGGCTATGCATTACAAAAATGGGGTTTCCAGACTCACATCCTCTCCTTGCTATATAACAAACCTGCCAGCAAGTTCTTTATTTTTCTTTTCCATATCCTTCTAAATAGAAATAGGCACCCATAAAGGATGTCCCATCACCCCAGTCTTATTTATTACTGGCCCTAGAACCCTATAGCCCACCTTATCAGTATTAATCTAAATATTAGTGAAATCATGTAGGTCTTACACTGTACAAAATCAGTCCGTTGACAGACAACCTACTCTTGGCCCTTACATAACTGTCTATTAACCTGCCCAATGTTTTCTCAATCCTATAGACATTCTCTAAAAATTATTGTCTAACCATCAGTAGGGACAAATCATAATCTCTTAGGGGTCTATTCACTAAGCTGCCGAAGGATCTAGCCGTAGCTTTGGCCGATCCTTCGGCTAGCTTCGGTTACGGGAGTCCATCGGTTAATTCGAACCGAGAGCCTGCTGTACGGGCTATTCACAATAGCCCGTACAGCTCCCGATCATGGCCGAGCGGCTCAGCCGAGCCGAACGCATATGCATCGGCTCGGGTGAGCCGTGCTGAAAGCCGAAGCTGGCCGAGGGGCCTGCCATTGGCCGGCCGCTCGG
>NW_017306672.1:721547-721998 GCF_000935625.1 Nanorana parkeri | reverse complement strand
GCCAAACATGCAGAGCATGTTCGGCCGACCCGAAGCCACACGAAGCAAGCCGATGTACGGCTGATTTCAGCCAATGTACGGCTGAAATTAGCCGTACCAGCCTGAAGTGAATAGCCGAACAGTGTTCGGCTCACTTCACTTCAGATCGGTCATTCACTCGGCTGCCCTTTTCAGCTTCGTGAATAGACCCCTTAGTCTATCCCACCCTGAAGCATTTTTACACTAATTTTATAACTCAAATATTGAAATGGAGGGAGTCTCCTTTATCTCTATATGGAAAGAGTAATTTTCTTGTAAATTATTTTCTTACCAAAATTTATATATATTTTTGCAGAGGTATCGGCAGTTCGCAACCGCGGTTCTCCTCTCTCGGCCCCCGGTGTATAAGACGCCCCTCCATTTTTACGTAAATATTTTTAAGAAAAAGTATAGTCTTATACACGGAAAAATA
>NW_017306672.1:714470-721536 GCF_000935625.1 Nanorana parkeri | reverse complement strand
GGAGCTTACTTATGTGTAAAGGGGGCTGTTATCCCAACTCAGTATTGCCTCTACAGCTACAGAGGCTGTTATTGCTCATTTTTAATGGGTGATCACTAATTAGGTTTACAGATTTAATTGTCTAACTAGAGAGGGCTTGACTATTCCTAACATTTTCCAAATCTGCCTTTAGATTAGAAATAGATAATGAATTGACCCTTTCTTCTAAAAATCCATTGTTATTTAGCCCTCAACAAGAGCATTTCTATTGTATTCAGAATGGACCCCAGTGGACAAAATATTGTGTGAAATATCTTAGTCACCTTTATTCTTATAACACCTTCAAATGTTTTGAGGTGCTTGTTAAAGAATGTGGAATACCTATAAATTGGAATAAAATGGATTGATATACATTTAACTTCAACACATTGCTGCAATACAATTTGGGACACAAAAAAACATGCACTCATGTTAGGAAAAAAAACTTTGTGGTATGAGTGGAAACTCTAACTTCATATAAAATAAAAAAGGCAAAGGAAATAATTTTACACAAGCCGTAAAATTACAGCTTGTGTTTACAGAGCATGGGTTTAAAAGCTGAACAAAATCAATACAGCTAATGCATTTAAACATTTTCAATTAATAGATTTTTACAAAGAAATACATTTGTTTGTCTATTTGCTAAATGTTTGTGAAACCACATATTCCTGGTAAAACTCCACAAGTAGCAGCTGAATAAAGAAAGCTAACATTAGAAACAAATATCTAAATAAAATCAAATACAATTTGAAGCCTTTTATATCCCTGCAATGGCAACAAAGAAACAATATATAACTAAAAAGAGGAATCTAGGTGAGCTGGCCATGCATCAGTAATAGTTAATAGGGGTCAAATACAAACCCCAACATGCCGACAAAGCTAAAGAATGCTTACAGGGGGTAGTAAGTGTACTAAGCCAGTGGGCTTATAAAAGCATATCATAAATTACTCAATCTGGTTTGCTAAAGAAGAATAGTTTTCACTTAGCTCAGTGGAGCTGTATTTAATTCAGCTACCCAATTTTATGTAAAGGAGATCATTTGTTGCATATATGTTGGATTTTTCATTTTCTATAGGTTCAATTTTGAATTGAAAAGTATACAGCTTTATTAAATTACTATTCATTTAACATTTTTTAATTCTTTATTATATACTTTCAGAACAAAACATTGTTTCTCTTTTCCTCCTTTAGATGTTATCTAACCCATAATAAGTCATGTAATAGAAGATAATAAAGGCTTGAGATCAGATTTTATGACCTGAGCCCAAGCCTTTTCGCAGTTCTAGAAAATGGCATCCTATTGTGCTCAAATCACCACCATAGCAATCATTACTGATCATATAATTGTTGTCCTCTGAACTGTGGTGCGGTGGCTTGGAAAGGGCCAATTATGGGGCTTTTATAATGTGCCAGCCCCCTCTCTATAAAAGTCAGGGTTCCTCAGAGCCTTTTTTTCATTGTGTAATGGAATAGATATGGAGTTGTTAGGAAAAGATCAGAGAAGGCAGGCAAAGTTACTACTGGTACTCACTCCCCATGCTGAAAAAAGTCTATATTTTTAGATGCAGTCACAGACACAAAAACATTGTGCTGTACAATTGTCTAGCAAATAAAGGTCAGGTTTGAGTGTGTTAACAAGGACAGTTAATGAGGCCATATACTGTGCTGAAATTTGCACAGTGGGTGCCAACAGTCGGCAGTCTTTCGGCCTGCATACCTCAATCAGCTGATTGATGGAGCAGGTCTGAAAATCTTCACCCGTATAGAGTCAGCAGCCAATGAGATTTAGAAAAAAAAGCAATTCTATTTTTGAGACAACATGTTTACAGTGTAAAATCAGAGTGGGTAAAGATTTTCAGAGGGTTATCAGAGACAGTTACTTGCCTGTGGTCATTGCTGAAAACATCCTTTGGGAAGAGCAGAGAAGGAAATCATAAAGGTTTGTCCCTCCTGCTCTTCCTCCTTGTTTTGATAAAGGAACTCCTGAAACATCAAGATGTCTTAACATCACAGAAGAGTTCCCCTTTAAAATCTGGACATCATCCGTGCAAGTCTGGTTTGAAGAAGAGCCCTTCAGGCCACTCTTTTGCTTATTGAACTTTGGACTTTGTCAGAACACTTAAATCCAGGACAGTTAAGTATTCTCCTTTTATTCCTCTTTATTTTACTGCTGTTATATATTTTGTCTCTCTTTATTAATATATTTTTCTGTATATTTTCCTACACAGTTTCCTTAATTAAAGGACGATCTTAAAAATTGTTAAGCTTATCTCTACGCTCTAAATACAAACTTAAAGTAGCGTTCTTCACAGAGGCAAGGGTACTGTATAGGTAACCAAAAGGGGATGGGTAGAGAAGCGCCAACAGCCTAGTGTGGATCAGCAGGCAGGTGGAGGGAAATTCAAAGGAAGTTCTTGGTGTTATACTCACATCTGGGTGAGTTATTGGAGGCTTCTGGAGGAGAGTTTCAGGAAGGTGGTGCCGTATGGTGGAGTATCAGCACTTCCGATCGGGCATCTGGAGGAGTATCAGCGTGTTGGCAGAAATAAATGGATACGTGGGTGGCTGTTAGGAGTGCCCAATAAAATAGACAATTAGTTGCGCTAGGAAAGATGTCAATAAACATCAGCTGCAACAATGTATGTGGAAAACTTTGAACGATGTAGCTAATATGTTGCGCTCTGTGTTTGCTGATCTACTAACTATTAAATCACCTGGTGTAACTTTGTAATACTTTGTAATACTTGTTTTCCTTAACTGCCTCCGGGCCGGCCATGGTGAAAAAACGGCCGGCCGGGAGCTCTCTAGATCTGAGCGGGCGTCTTTAGACTCGGCGCACGCGATTGGGAAATTGCCGTTATTTAAACACCGATGCCTGTAACCATACAAGCGATCCGCCGGCTCCCCCCCCCGTCCCCCCCCGCCGTTGTCGCGCTGATCCCGGGCTCCGCTGTGCCCGGTGCGAGCCCGGGATCAGCATGCCGCCTGTGTCACAGTGGATCAGAGGGAGTTCGTTACACTAGCTCCCTCTGGTCCCCTCTCCTCTGCAAGAATGCGGAAGTGTTGTATAACACATCACTTCCGCATTCTTGTGTCACTCTCCAGCTTCAGAAGCTGGAAAGAAGCTGATGGAGCAGATCTGTGCTTCATCAGCTTCTTTTGGGGGGGTCCTAGGTGACATTAGGGGTCTTGGAGACCCCTGATGTCTCCATAAAGAGGACCTGTCACATATTTTGCTATCACATAGGGGGGGTTTTCATTAGCCCCCGTATTTGATAGCAATAAAGTTTAGTGAAAAAAAAGGGAAAAAAAATAAAGTTTCCTCCCCCAAAATTTAAAGTTACACATAAAAAAGAATTTTAAAAAAAATTAAAGTCCCCACCCATACATACATGCATGCACACATGCGTCGTAGGCGCATATGTGCAAAAAAGATGATTGCACCCATTACGCCGCACATGTTACATATCGCCGCGAACGTCAGAGTGAGAGCAATAAGTCTAGGGCCATCAATCACTGATAACACTAAATTGATGAGCGGTAAAAGCTTTTAAAGTGTCGCCTATGGCCAATTTTGGGTATGGTAGTTTTCTGCGATTTTGCAGGGGGGGCGCAATTTTAAAGCTTGACATGTTTGGTGTCTATTTACCAGACGTGACCCTGTCTTTTATATTTTACCAAAAAACTGGGTAATAATAAATGTTTCCTAACATAATGTAAAAGAAACTTTTATGTTTCAAAATTTTCAGTAATTTTTCCTAATTATAGTAAAAAATAAAAACCCCAGTGGTGATGAAATACCACCAAAAGAAAGCTCTATCTGTCCCCAAAAAATGGTATAAAATTCATGTCAGTACAGCGTTGCATGACGGAAAAAAGGTCAGTCAAAGTATCGCAGCGCTGAACACTGAAAAATGGACTGGCCAGGAAGGGGGTCTAAACACCTGGTCTTGAAGGGGTTAAATAATGTAACAATAGTGATTGTGATGTTGTAAATAATAAACAACCTTAAGCCCTTATTGTTAACTGGGTGATTTCTTAAGTCGACTTGCGTGTACACTTGCTTAGTGTACAGTGTATAAGTGAGTTTATGAAGATGTATCTTCCACTACATCACACAAAATAAAATTGTATATATATAATTTGTGATTGTATTATTAGTATAAATTATCTGGAAAAACCCGTGTGGCGTGAACTAGTGCTAGTAAACAGAAAAAAGGAAAAAAAAACAACTTCTAAGTGCAGCGATATTTCAACATATTTCAACCAAAACAAATGTTGCACTTACAAGATCCATGAATATAAAAGCAGTGGTCCTTTTTTCTGACCCCTTTCTTGGTATTGGAAATCCAGGCTGATGGATACCGCTGCATATGCAGGGTGAGAATGGTTAACCGGAGGGGAACAAATTATTAGCATGCAACCTAGCTTTTCAGATAGATTTAAAATTAACTCCATTACAAAAACTAGAGGCCACCACCTAAAATTGGTGGAAAAAAAATTCCAGCACAAGGGGCGAAGGGGGTTCTTCACAGTAAGATCAGTTAGGGTCTGGAACTCACTGCCACAGACAGTGATTTCAGCAAAGAATGTGGAATTGTTCAAGAAACTTTTGGACGATTTCTTAAGGGACCGTAATATACAGGGGTACAGGTACTCCTAGAATGAGATCCTAATAGGTTGGACTTGATGGACTAATGTCTTTATTCAACCTCAAATACTATGTAACTATGTAACTATGTAAAGGAATGGATGCTACACCATAATTGGAAACAACTGGTGACTAAACTCCTTTGATAACCAACTCAGATCTTGGACTACGGATTTCTGACTGTAATACTAGGGGATGGATAAGTACCAATATCGCCCACATATCATCACTTAGAAGTTAAAGCAAAAAATGGATTTATCAACTTAAGTGTTTGTGCGGTCCACTAGTTCACGTGACACAGGTTTTTCAGATAATTTATACTAATAAGACAAACACAAATTATATATATACAATTTTACTTTGTGTGATGTAGTGGAAGATACATCTTCATAAACTCACGTATACACGCAAGTCGACTTAAGAAATCACCAAGTTAACAATAAGGGCTTAAGGTCGTTTATTATTTACAACATCACAATCACTATTGTTACATTATTTAAGGAAAACAAGTATTACAAAGTTTAATGACATACACCAGGTGATTTAATACTTGTTAGGAGTGCCGATATCATAAGGATGAAAATACATAAACTTACCATTAAGTAAGTAATGTTGTGACATCTGTGATGAAGGTCCTTGGACGGCATGATGTGAAGATCCTTGGTGGGAGGGATGATCTTGCTTGTGCAATTATGTGAATGGTGGTTCAATAGATGGTGGTTGAAAAGATAGTGATATTAATCTGGATCCTGTGATGACAGAGAAAAGCACTGTGGGTGCTGTCGCTGCTGGGAAGGAGAACTGGTGAGCAGGGGGAGAGAGAGGGGGAGAGGAGCTGTGGACGAAAGTATGGGTGATGGCCGTAATCTGATCTGTGTCAGTATGAGGAGGGGGCTTAATGTGCAGGACGGACGGGTGTGTGGCAGGCTGCTTGCATAGTTGGTGGAATCTGTCTGAGGGAAGGGTGATTTCTGGCATCTGTTCAATGGCAAAAACTTGAAGGTGCTTTATGTTCGATGCTACCTTGTTCTTTAAACCTACGCTGTTCTCCAATGCATTTGCGGAGGGGGTGGATTTTGCGGCCTATATAGAGTAGACCGCAAGGGTATTTAAGGCCATAAACTACATGAGTGTGGGCACAGGTGATGAATTGTGTTATGGGGAAGTTATTATCGGAACTGTCCTGGAATGAGGGTTGGCCATGGGTGCTGTATTAGCAGGTCAAGCATTTTTTTTTTTTACATTTGTAGATCCATTTTCTGTTGTCAAACAGAAAGGTTTGTTAGGGTTTGTGTTTTGTGATGGATAATTTACTGGGGGCTATTATGTTTTTCACACTTTTGGCTTTTTTAAAAACTACTGAGGGTTTCGGGAGAGGGATTGGGCCCAATTTGGGGTAACACAAAAGTAAGTGCCAGTTTTTCTTTATGATGGATTCAATGGCCTTATGACTGCTGTTAAAGGGAGTGATGAAATGTGCTGTGTTTTGTTGTTCTTTGGGTTTGTTTTTGGCTTTGCCTGTTGTGTTTCATTTGGTGAAGTAGTCACAGGCTTTATTGATTAATTCTTTGGGATAACCTTTCTCGAGAAATTTGTCCTTTAAGAGGCTGCTTTGTGTCAGGTAATCGTCATTGAGGCAGTTTTTGTTGAGTCTACAGAATTGGCTTTTAGTGATATTTTGTTTCCACAATGGTTATCCACTGGTTATGTTGTCGATACTGGAGATGATGGGGCATCCAGGGGGGATGGTTTCGTGTTTGTGAATTTTTGGAAGGTGATAGAAGAAGGGTGTTCTAGGTTGAGTTGGACAGAGGGCATATTTTTCTTTTTAATTCCAAAAGGAATTGGGGTAGTGGGTCACTGGGGAGTGGTGTTTGGTGGAAGTGTGACAATAGATGTAAAGCTTCATTGGGGTAGTCGACTCAATTTTGGACTACAATGCCCTCTCCTTTGTCTGCCAGTCTAATTGTGATTGATTCATTGTTGGTCAACTATTTAAGTGCTTTTAGTTCAGATGAGTAAAGGTTGTTTTTTTTGTTTTTATTTTTATGCTTGTTATTTGCTTGTTTGTTGCCACATAATTTGACAAATTTGGTATAAGTTGCTTGGTAAAATGTTTCTATGTGCACACCTTTGGATTTATGTGGGTAGAAGTTGGAGGGGGGTTGAAGTGGAGTATGTCTGATGGTGGGATTGTGCAAAACTTCAAGCAGGTAATCTGGTGAGAGGGAAGGATCTGATAGTTCTTGTAGGATGGCGATCCATCCACCTGCCTGCTGATCCACACTAGGTTGTTGGCGCTTCTCTACCCCTCACCTTTTGATTTTCTTCAGTACAAAAGTCGGACACATGGTTCGGACATTTGAGAAGAAGCACACCCTGTGGCCCCAAACCCT
>NW_017306672.1:711777-714349 GCF_000935625.1 Nanorana parkeri | reverse complement strand
GTTTTTATTAATAAACGTTTATGTATACTGCACCATGAGGAGATTTCCTTTTTAATTATATAAATCGCATTGGACGCAACATTGCTGAAAGTAACATCTGGGATGTGGACCCTCTGATTCATCATCTCCGCTATACCATTTCAGCTGTGGGGTGAGTGCGCACCCCGAAGGGGGACACTTTGGAGACACATATACACGTCGGTGTGGGAGAATTTATTCTATTCTGTTAGAGTTTTATTGGATCCACTTGAAAACTTTTTTGCACAGAACGTTAATCATTTTTCCACTAAATATTTTTTCAATAATTTGCTTTTGAGAAATGAAGCACTATTAGGAATTGTTTTAAAATTGGTTGTTATCTGTACCCTCACCCAAGGACTACAGTTAATTTTATCACCACAGTGTGAACACATCATTTTAACCTAAATTTTTGGATATTCACTGTACATAATGGTTTGTAAGATTATTTAATATTGTGTGATATTTATTTAAAATATTTATAATTTTCACTTTTATATATCCCGAAAGAGGGATTACATTTCACTTAGTATAGCGCTGCACACTCATTTTTTCACAGTCTCTACAAATCATAGCGCAGCAGCTTTCATATTTCACCCCTTCCATAAGCGCAGATTTTACATTATTTCCATAGCCTCAACTAACTCACCCAGATGTGAGTATAACACTAAAAACTTCCTTTGAATTTCCTGACACCTCATTGCTGATCCACGCTAGGTTGTTGGCGCTTCTCTACCCCTCCTCTTTTGGTTATCCTGAGTACAAACGTCGGACACTCCAGTCCGCACATTTGAGAAGCAGCACACCCTGTGTCCCCAACCCCCCCCCCTTTTTCCTCCCCCCCAGCCTCTCATAGAGCGCTCATCTCCTGGACTCTTCCTCAACTTTCACATACTGTATAGTTAAACCTGTCGTATTCCTGTCTGAGAGGACAGTGGTATCATAGGCTTTGTTTAACTTTTTTGAAGTGTCACAGCACTTGCTGAGATTGGTGCATACTTCCGTTAAAGTACATGGTGGCAGTGAACGCTTGGTATGTAAAGGGTTACCTGTGGAGTCATAGTTACAATCAATCTCAGTCTGATGGCCTTAGATTGTTATGCTGTGTGCTGGAAAAATCTCTATGCAGGGTGAGGCTGAGAGTGGTATCGCCACGTCCTTGTGAGACCACGCTCAGTTCTGAACTATGTTTAGTTAGATGTGATTGACATACAGCGGGTTCGGGCTGGGAGTATATCACAAGGGGAACCAAGGAATTGCATAAAATAACATTGTAACAGGCAGAGTACATGGGTTGGAATGGTGATGGATAGTATCCTAAAAGGATACAGAAGCATAGAAACGAGGGTCATTTTTATCACCATTAACATTCCCAGTCAAGTGTGCTGAAAATATTTCCAAGATTCTAGGTTAAGTTTAGTTTCCCTTAATAGGGCAGATATGTTAGCAGAATGCATCATTTAATAGCTTGAAGTCAATGCTCTTAGTTTTCCCCTGAAAAGGGAAGAAAAAACTGTAGTGACAATTTTGTTTTAGGTTTGACTTACTATAATTTAGCTGAATACCCACAATGAGCAAATTTTTCAATAGATACCAGGACATTTGTTAAGAAAAGAGTGGTAGCATCCAAGGACATGCTAAGTTTGTGTTTGTAACTTGCGATTTCCAGGCCCCATATGTAAGAGTATTGTTGAATTGCTATTGTTAGTGGCTCAAGTGTGAAGGCAAACAAAATTAAAGGAGAACTATGAGGTGAGTGCTTTTCACTCACCTCATAGTTCTAGCCGACCTGTGACAATGGGACTGTCACAGGTCGGCTCAGTAGATCGGCTGACTGGCGGAATGGACGGGGGAGGGGGCGGGTACAGCTGGCTCTGCCTCTAGATAGGCAGAGCCAGCCGTCACTCACGCAGCTGGGCGGATCCCGTCGTCTAAGTTGGGATCGGCTCCGGCTGCGGCGTCCCAGTATACCGCGAGCTGTAGCTCGCGGTATACTGAGCTTAGGGTAACGGGAGGATGCTAGTTTGTGTCCTCCCGTTACCCTAAGGAGAACTATGGGGAAAAACACTGACCCCATAGTTCTCCTTTAAAGAAAAAAAAAGCACATTTACCAGCTAGACTCCAAAAAAAAGTACACTGTCTAACTGTTAGGGATAAAAAAGAGGTTTTGCAAAATATGTGGAAGTCATGCTGCCTCATCAAGGTCCTCTGAGTAGTTTGGTCCTAACTGTGATTTATGAGAGCCTTCATCTTGGAGCATATATAGCAAAGGATGAATTGGGTGCAGGTTCACCAGGAGGTAGCCCATTCTTACTTAAAGGCACAGAGACACACCAGAAGCCACGCATGTCACAATGGCAGCGGAAACCACCAGTGTGTCCCCGCACCAAATCCAAAAAGTGAAACAAATGACAAACTCACTCAATAATTCATAATCAGCTTCCAAAGCAAGGTGCACATGAAAGGACTTTGCAGAGTTACTCTGCACACTTACCAGCTAGCTTAACCCCCCCCCCCCCCAAAAAAAAACACCGTGTAACATTTAGGGTTAAAC
>NW_017306672.1:685233-711647 GCF_000935625.1 Nanorana parkeri | reverse complement strand
CCCCCCCCCCCAAAAAAAAGCACTGTCTAACTATTAGGGTTATAAACAGTGTTTTTTTGTTGTCCCAACAATAGGTATAGGCCTTTTGCTGCTGATACACTGCAGACAGAAGCTGCAAACCACAACAGTGCTGTTAACAAAAAAGGCCCTCATTGTAGAAACACTTTCAATTTGTGGCCTCTTTAAGTGCTTAGGAACTGTCCTAATGCTAACCATTTTCTTCCCAACACCTGAAGTCTATCTTTTAATCATTTTGGGAATTATTGTGGATGCAGGTATGGGAATGTGGGGAAGTGGTTTTGAAGTGTTTTGGTGTACTCTATTTTGACATCTTATTGAACTTTTTAGGAAAGTGTTGAACTGCAACAAAAAAAAAGAAGTAAAGCAACTACACTATCAAATTTGTATGAATCTGAGGAATCTTATCTTTATAAGAGAACAATTTCCTATAACTTTTAGATCATTTGTGGCTAACTGTTACTCCCATCTGTCAATTTACACCTGTTATGGCTTGTTAAAGAAAACAGGTGTCACTTGCACAAATACCTAAAATAGCATGTTTTTCCTGGCTATAATAATGAATCATGTTGGAGTACTGCTGCTACTTGAAAGACAAGTCATAATATGAAAGTTTAAAAAAATTTATTAAACATGCCCTTTGCGTTACATCCCCTGCACAGTAGCCTTGAAAATAGCCAGAATTTATTTTAAAGATTTGCATCTCCCCCACCCCCCAATAACTTCAATGGAGTTAAGATGAAAGATCACAATTTTTGGAGATTACAATGGGTTCCACCAATGGCCCATGAATCAAACTAAAGCCCATTCGCTCATCACTAAATGAAACCTGTTTATCTGGTAGGCTCTTCAGCTTGCCTTGCAAAAGGCAACTTGTTTTTTTATTTATTTATTTTTCGTGCCTGCATCATACTGTTTTGAATGATTGGCTGACGATAATTAAATGCATACATGCATATCCACCCAGAGCTCTATCAGACTCCTAGTAAAACCAGCCCGAGAACGTGTTTTACCAATACAGGGTAAAGAGCTATTTTTCTTTACCTCCCGATCTATGCATTACCTTAGATCATAAATCTGAGAATCCATGGAGTGATTGATATTCCATCAATCACTTTTCCTGCCAACCTGGCAGGTTTCACAGTCAACCCCATACAACATATATTGCCCAGCAAAGTATTTCTTTAAATGTTTGACTAAGCGCTTACAGTCATCACTTTTCTGAACAGCTGGCTCCAACTTTCTCAGCCCCCCTTCTCTGAACTTCCTGTAGAATATGAGATCACAAGGGATGGAGCAGTCTCCACCAACTATCCATCTACTAGCTTGGGTACGGGAGAAGGAATGAAGGAGGAGTGGGGAGCTGGGAGCAGGGGAGTGGAATGCGTTGTTGTGCCTGTGTGTTTGTGGAGACACACACGGATTACTAGCACACACAAAGGTGGCTCTGCAGGACCCTGCAAGGAAAAGCAGCCACCCTGAAACAGGATATCAGGGCAAGTTCTCAGAGGCCCAGCTGATTCTGCAGGAGAAAAATATTTTTAGACAACAAGGAGCAGCATCTATTGTAAGTGATTTAGTCAGAATTTGAAATAGCGGAAAAAACCTTTTGACTTTATTGTCACTTTAAGTTTTAAGCATCCTTTAGAGGTTAGGCTAAGTGTCAGGGAAAAGTTATGTGTTAAGAAACAGGTTATTAGTTAAATAGTGGAACAGTGGAAGCTGATGCAATGTTGAACAATGCAGTGTGCACAGTCAAAACTTCTGCAGGGTTGATTAATGCAGGGTGCACAGTGGAGGCTGAAGCAAGTTTAGTTATAAGGAGAGTCTATATAGCACTGAGGGAGAGCAGTGAGGCAACTTGCCTGTGGAATCCAGGATGGAGAGGGTCATAGGCATTCCAAACATTCCCTTGCTGTGCCGGAGGTGTAATGGAGCCTCTATGGGGAATGGAGCTCGGCATGTCATACACGACACAGATGCAAAGCAATTCAAACTCTGCAGCTCAAGAGAGGAGTGGGAGGAGCCTAACAACACTGAGTGATTGGATTGGTTAGCAGTAGCACTCCACTCTGAACCCAGAATAATCTGAATGTTATTTTAATTAAATTTACGGATCATTCGAATTTTGATCAAAATTAAACGAAATCAGACATGTGACTGTTTTGTGGCCAATCAGAATACCCAGTTTGAAACTAAAACAACGTTCTGAAAAACAAAACAGTTTTCGGAACTGAAACCCGAAAGAAGGAATAATCAAAAACGAAACACATTTGTTGCTGGCTTACATATCTAGTTTCTATTCACCACATAAGTCGCTCCTCATTCAGGATGCATGTACTGTCTTGTCACCATTCATTTAGATGATCAGAATGAAGAGCTGTGATGAGGCAGGGATCAGTGACACAATCACTCTGGGCACTGCAGGCAGAGAAGCAGAAGAAAGGGGAAAACATGCTGCTGTCTCAGGGCACCTTTTATGCTGACTCCATCCCTGTGAGGCACCAGTCACCAGAGGAGCATGAAGAGGATCAAGGTTGGGGTGCCAGTAGAGAGGAGGAGGACATGGGGCAGGCTTCCAGGAGTACGTTTTACCACTGTTGCTGGCCTGCCATCCATTACCAACTCATGACACAACTGCTGGCCTGCCATCCATTACCATCTACCGGCACCACTGATGGCATGCCATCCATTACCATATCCTGCCACCACTGCTGGCCTGAGATCTCTGACCATCTCCTGTCAGCCACTGCTGATGGCCTGCCACCCTTTATCATATCTTGCCACCACCACTGCCCTGCTATCCATTACCATCTCCTGCCCTGCCATGCACTAACATCTCCTGCCACTGCTGCTGGCCTGCCTGTGTTTCTGACCTAATCCAAGGCAATTTAAATTTCTGTCCTACTAGTAAAGCATACATGTATTTGTGTTATATTTCTGCCTTGCGTTTCTGACATAATCCAAGGCAATTTTTATTTTTAGATGAAAGTGCCTTGCCTCTTGCTCCTTAAATGTGGCATATTAAAATGGATTACATGGCGATGGAACCCCTGTCCCAATGGCTCCTACAGACAGACACTATCCATGGCATAAAAATTGGAGATCAAGAGTTGCGGTCGGCACTATTCGCGGATGACTTGCTTCCCTTTACCTCTGAGGTGGAGAGAGATATCCCAACCCTACAAGCCTCATTGCAAAGCTTTGGGGATGTCTCGGGCTATAGAATAAATATAGACAAGAGCGAAATACTACTTTTAAACCGCCCAACTATGCCAGAGACATGCAGGGGGGGCTTTCACATTGCAAAGGAAAGCATCACTTACTTGGGAATAAAAATAGGCAAACGGCCATCTACTATATATCACCTGAACTATACTCCCCTACTAAATAAGATAATGGCTGAACTAAATAAATGGTCCTCACTTCCCCTCTCGCTCTTTGGCAGAGCTTATCTTCTAAAAATGGTCAGTTTCCCGAAACTACTGTACCCAATGCAAACTATCCCTGTACTGCTAAAACACAAAGACGTCAAGCTACTAGAAGTGGCCTACAATAAATTTCTATGGCGATCCAAGAGAGCCCGCATACCCCTTCGACAACTAAAGTTACACAAAGATGATGGAGGCATGGGCATGCCAGATATTAGAGCATACAACCTGGCTTGTCTACTCCGCCACTCTATTGACTGGATCAATGGGTTGTCTCAGTATTCCAACTTGTCTCTGGAGCAAGCTTGGGTTGCCCCATGGTCTCTCACAGCTCTCCTCCATACCAGAATCTCTAAACTACCCACTTTACTGAAACACTGCATCATAATAAGAGACACGGTGGCGTCATGGAGGGCTTCTAGATTACAACTTAACTCTCACCCATATATCTCCAAATACCTCCCCTTGAGGGGCAATCCCCAATTCCTACCTGGACAAAGTTACGCAGCCTATAAAGAATGGGATTCGAAAGGCCTATCATCAATGGCGCAGATTTTCGACCCAGACTCCTTTCAGCCGTTAGCTTTTCCAACCATATGCGACAGGTTTCAAATCCCCAGAAATCACTTTTTATTTTATTCTCAATTGACCCATTACTGGAAAAATGAAACGCGAACACCACCATTTTTTCTGGTAATTCACTCCAAATGCTACCCCATTAAGACGTTGTATGCATGTCTAAATACCACTTCCTTCCCACCGGCGGTGAAATCCTCGGTTTTAAAATGGAGAAAACATATACTGGATGATGAACTATATAACGAAATAATACATATATGTGTGACTGTGGTGCCTTCAGATGGAATGGAGCGATCGGGTGGAGAGGCTGCCAGAGGACCACACGGGACGTCTGGGGAGAGGCGAAGATGAGGAAGCCAGTGAGTTTATGACTACAATGAATCTAGGAGAAAAGTTGAATTTAGACTAGTTAAGATGGAATTACTTCCTTGGATAAGATAGATGGCGACCAAGCGGATGACGCTCCTCAGGGGAAAGCACCCTACGGTGCTGAGAGGCATGGAGGGGAAAGCATCATAATAATGGAGGGGGGTGGAGGAGGAGTGAATAGGCGCCAAGATGGGCCACTTGCTCTACTCCATTCCACCCTAGAGCATTCCTCAATTCCTTATAACGGTGGAGCTACTCTACCATCCGAAGTCTACCGCTGGGTCGCTCTTAGATTAGATAAGCTAAGATAAGAAAATAACCTTAGGATAGGATGTACAATATTCAATGTGTCCAGCATGATTACATGTGCAATCTTATTGAAAATGTAACGGAAAAAGAATGTTGAAAATGTCATACTAGACATGTTGTAAACACTTGATTGAACCTTCAACACAATAAAATATTTTTGAAAAAAAAATGGATTACATGTGTTTGTGTAATATTTTTGTGCAAAATGAATAATATAATTGCTGCTTGTGTTCCTAACATAACCCAAGGTTATTTAAATTTTTGGATAAAAAGTGCTTTGTCCGTCTTCAAATGTGACCTACTAAGAGTGTTTATATGATGTGCAGTGTGTCTCTAATATTTCTGCTTTGTATCTCTGACATAATCCACTTTTTTCTAGATTTTTTTCTAGATTAAAAAAGACTAGTTTCTCCCTCCATTAATGCAGCCTACTAAAAAGGCTTGCATGACGTGCACAGTGTATCTGCAATTTTTCTTCCTCGTTACCGAGTTAAAATGAATCAGACAGAGTTGATGCTTTTCCATATAAGCCAAGTAATGATGTAAAATATGTATTTTGTTACAAAATCAAATTAAGTGATGCCAGGATACAGTGTCAGTGATGCTGTCCACAAGAATTGTAATGTTCTATAACACCATGAATGGCTTAAAGCCATCACTGTAGCATGTAATTTTAAAGAATTTGTGTTTTTCCCATGTCATTATCAAAGTCACATTTTTTAACTTTTATTTGCATCAATATATGTCCCCATGGGCAGTGCCCAACTCCCCATGCCCTTCCTTTGACAATCCCTTGCCTATTACCCTTAAAATTGAGAACAAATCAAACACAAGCAAGTTCACTCCTCAGTACTCTGGACTGGCTTCCAGATTGTGACAATAGTGCACCATGCCTGCACAATGTGTCTGTTTGTATGAAGCAAGTGAGAGAGTGAAATGTGGGAGCACAATTAGGACAAAGCAATCACCCTTTAACAAGAAGTGCCTGAACAGAGTTCATGAAAGGATCACCAGGTATTTTTTTTAATAAAAGCTGCACATTTAAAAAAGCTGAACTTTTTAAATTAGATTACCAAGTTAATGCTTTTATAAGATTTTAGTTATTTACTGTTAGTCATTTGGCCATTGTAATTAAATGCCCTTGATGGATGGTAGACATGTTTAAACAGTTTTTTCAGCTCACAAGCGGGAGCAGGAAACTTTGAATATTTTTTCCACTCTGCTGTGCCCTGTGTGGACCCGGGACCAACACAGTGGGTCTCTGCACTTAGTTTGGAGGGAGATCAGCATACTTCCAGTGGCTAATCTCCCCTGCATTAGCTCTGCTTCATCAGCTTCTTTGGGGTCCCTAGAGGACATCAGGGTTCCCAATGTCTCCATAAAGAGAACCTGTTACTGTTTCTGTGCTATCATAAAGAGGGCATGTTAGCATGTGATAGCAATAAAATTAAGTGTAAAAAAAAAGTTAGAAACAATTAAGTCACATCTAAAAAAAAAGGTTTAAAGTATTTTGGGCACTTTATATAGTAAAAAAATAATTCCCAGTGGTGATTAAACACCACCAGAAGAAAGCTCTATCTGTCCCAAAAACATAATATAAAAATTAATTTTGGTAAGGCGTTGTATGCCTAAATAAATGTCAAAGTACCTCAGCTCTAAATATTGAAAAATGGTATGGACAGGAAGGGGGTTTAACACCCCGGTCTTCAAGTGATTAAGTATAATGTCATATATCCAGGGAAGTGAGCTCCTATGTGAATAAGTGATGTGGAATCCCCCCTAGTCAAGGGTCTATGCACCAGCCAGTTTTTCTCCAGAGCTCCTGATGATGGGCTGGATTTTACTGTGGTCATGACCCCCAGGTTTTCTCTGTGTCATGTGCAGGAACCAGCCGTGCTAGAGAATGCAGGCACCCAGCAGAGTACAGACAGGCATAGATAAAGAGAAGATCTAACAGATAGGCAAAAGGTTAGGGCAGATGACAGAAGAGCAAATCTGAAGGACAAAGCCACAATCAGTACACAGAAGGCTTATCAAAGGAAACAGATAGACAGCAGACAGAAGCTCGGAGGCAAGAGGAGCGCTGGCAAATTAATCTGATCTGAACAGGTGTTAAAAAATGAGCGAGACTGGGAGGATGGGCAGGAAGGGGCCAAGAGGCAAGGTATATTAATGATCAGGTGGCAACTCCCATAGCTGCTAGCGTTGTGCAGCAAGGAAGTGAGAACAGAGCACATGCTAGCAGAACCAGAAGTGCCCACAAAACCACAGCAGTAAGAATGTACCAATAACCCACATGCCTGTGGAACCACTGGTAATAGATCAGCTCTGCAGCTGATCTGTGTCAATTAGATCTACTTTAAATAAAACATCACTTTAGTTACTTTTTATTCTTTATTTGTGTGTGCAGTGCAAATACTGCAGACTTTTACTTTTTTATTTTGCGGGTAAAAAGGGCATAAGTGTACATTCTTGCATGGTGAGGTATGGTGCAGACAGACACTTATTTTAACTCTGATGAGCAACTAGGTTTATTGACCATTTCTGTTGTCTGATAATATTTTTAATATTAGGTGGTATATGTTTAGATTTATTTATTTTATCAGAAGACAAGTTATTTGGCAGAATCACTGTTTTTCTCTAGGCAATGTATGTGCCTTTGTTCTCCAGTGCTGACCTCCGGTTCTTTTGTAGAAACAGATATGGAAATATTTTCATGTGTAACAACTCAACATATCTTTCTGATTGCCAGTGATGCAGAAACTGTACATTTTTTCTCTAAAAAAAAGAAACTGTCTTGCCTTGAATTTCTCTACTTTTCTTTATGATTTTCTTATAATAATCATGCTGTAGTTCAAGAAGAATTATTGCTTCTGAAATGCTGCCCCTTCTATAGAATCTGAATCTTTTATATTCCTCAAAATGCAGTTAAATAGCATTGACAAAGGAACTTTTTCCGTTGTTATATCATAGTAATGCATGAATAATACCAATACCTACTGCTAACCCTTTGATGGTTATAACATATTTTATATTTTTCTGTGGATTACAGTTGAATTATTTTTCATGTTTTATTTAAACATTTATTCAATAAAAGGTCACAAAAAAATTACACAGTGGCCAAAGTAAAATAATTTGTAATATTTTCATATTAAAATACCTGCATTGAGGAGGGGGTCTGAGTATTTATCCAGCTACAGCCAAAATTTTGTCCAGTAAATTTGTAGATGAATGCAACTTTTCCTAAGCCTAATCACTGATAATAAAAAATAATTCAGAGAAAAAATTGAGTGTAATTACATTTTCTGCTAGTGTGAACATTTTACTGTTATAGAGTATACATTAATATACTACTAGTAAATGCCAAGGCCTAGAGGCTGAGCTTTAGTAAGATTAGTTGGCAGCAGTGTGAAACGATTCCTGTCCTATTTTTTCTTCTTTAATGATCTTTCCTTTTAAAATGTATCTCTTATGTCCCATTGAACCCTTTTGGATCCTAAACTCAAGCTGTACATGAGACTTTGACTTATGTCCAAGTGGAGTTTAAGCACTGCCCCTTCCTGGTTTTAAGCCCATCTTTTATCATTCAATTGCCAATTTCCAGAACATCAGTGGGCAGCAGAGGTTTCAGAATTCAACAGTTCAATCATCTAGGCAGAGATGTGTTTTGACTTAGGCAGAAGTCAAGGCATTATATACAACTTGGGCCTAGGATCCAAAGGGGTCCCACAGTGATCAATTTGAGCCACAGCACTATTTACATATTGACCAGCTACTAAATATCAGGTTTCAGCATACCAAGGAGGAAAGAAAGAAAGAAAGACTAGATAGCATAGCTGCTATAAAGACAAGGACCAAGAATGTGTGGGGTCATGCCACCAGGAATGGGTGGTGCCGACTGATAGAAGTGCAAGTGAGGGATCTGGGTTGGCCACTATGTGATTAGTTGAACTTATGAACTGAAAAACCTCAGTCCAAAAAGAGGACACTTTTCTACATCTCCACCAAATGTAACAGAGAGAGCCAACATAACCACACTTTCTCCAACAGAGTGGTTAATGACAACATTGTTGTCAAACTCTGAGGAGTGTAGTATCACTTATGTATATTATTTTGCTGAGATTTCCAGTGTAAATGGCCATCCTATTGTGCAATGCCATTGCTGGACAGGCAAGGAGAAGTGTAGTTAATGTTCCCACCATTCTATAGAGGCAAGCTTTACTTTAGAATTGGAGACAGATCAAATCCAGAAAATGATATAATACTTATCCAGGGAGTTTATAGGAAGTGGCGTAGTCAAAGGTGTTTGTAAGTCTTTATTTTAGAGGGCGTATTTCTATAAAAGCACCTCAAAGGATTTTAGGGGGTTGTTGATATAAAGATCTCCTATTGATTGAATACCCGTAGAGACCCAATTATCAATTATGAAGGTTCAGATCTGCTAGCATGACATCCAGTGTAGAGAACTGTGAATTTGATTTGTTACCACAATTCTTCAGAGCATAATGTCCACCAGTTAGCCTGATACAGTATGGATGACTCAGCTGCACTGAGTCAGTCAGTCAGATTTTTTTCTATTCAATTTTGTAAAAAAAAAACTTAGGGGATAACAATGCAAAATGTATTCCATGGACAAATAGCGTCACTTATAAAATGAAATACACATAAATCCCAAGGCACATTACAAAGACAACTGGGTTACAGTAAACGTAGAAATAATTAGTTATTGCCCATTATATACTTAACAATTAATATAAAACATAGAATGCACAATACAGATCCACTGAAGATTATGTGCACACTATCAAAACAGCCTACTGATTTACAGGTGATCTGGTGGCCTAAGGAGGTAAAGGTTAGTAAACAAAAAAAACAGACACATTGTAAAAATATGAAGGAAGATAAGGTGGGGAGACACCATGGAAGGGTAGGGGAACAGGTCAAGGTGGGAAAAACAAAACCGTGATGGTCCAAATGGTGATTCTCCAATAACTCCCACACACATCAGCCTACAAACCTGTATCCATCAAGGATATCACAACCACAGGATAGTCAAACAGTGATCTATAAACTAAGTATTTGCTCGAATTCTGGGGAATCCCTAAAAGCCACCCAGCACGACCAGGTTTCTACAGCTCAGTCACTTCTATTTTGATTGGATGCCACCTGTGTCTCCATAGTGTAAAATGCATTCAATATTTGTGCATGTATTCATGTATTTTAACATCAGAAAATAGCTTGCAGCAATGCTGTCTAAAAGTACTTTCAGAGTTTACAGCCCTCAGTATGTTTCAGCATTCAGACATTTTTATATCATATCACAGATGTCTTCTGGGATTATTAACCATAAAGACCTAATACATGTTGTATGGTTTAGCTGATGGCACTACAGATATCTTCTTTTAAAATTTGTAAGACCACCTACTGATTATTTTTGAAATTAACCTTTATTGTTGCCCCATTTTCAGTTTTTACTGCTCTCATATTATTTAATTATGGCTATACACCACCACTTTTAGCCGTATTACCACTCTTAACCTTAATTTACCCAACAATAGAGATGCCAAAGCCAAGAATTGTATTTTAAATTATGTTTGGCGGGGAGCAGTGATTTTAGTGAAGCTTAAAGGGCAACATTAAAAATGCCCAATTTCTTTAACTAACATGCTTGGCGAATGCCCTAAAAATGCATATTAAGTGGTGTACCTGTACAATGTTTAAAACTTATTACAGCAAAACTGACAAAGAAATGCCATTCAAATTGCCAGTAAATGGCCTTTCCTGCCATTTCCTTCTGTTTGTAAACAAAGTGGCTGGGGATTTTCTTCATTTATACCAGACCCTTAACCTAGATGAGGGTCTGGTATGGGTGGCAAGAGGATACCCCATGCAAAAAAATGGTGTGGGGTCCCCTGTAAAAATACATGCAAGGCCACCCTGTTGAACATTACAGGCCATATTCCCCCAAAATGGAAAAGGTTCCCTGGCAAAAAAAACCTTGTCCCTGTGTTGATGAGGACAAGGGCTTCTTGCCCACAATCCTGGCTAAGTGGTTGTAGAAGTCTGCGGTAGGGGGCTTATTGGAATATATAAGTCCCTTTAAAAATAAGGTGGCTTTCAGATACCACCCCCACCATGTGAATGCA
This sequence comes from Nanorana parkeri, assembly GCF_000935625.1. Classification (NCBI taxonomy): domain Eukaryota; kingdom Metazoa; phylum Chordata; class Amphibia; order Anura; family Dicroglossidae; genus Nanorana; species Nanorana parkeri. The sequence goes on along the minus strand of NW_017306672.1, from coordinate 700,795 downwards.
ATTAAAGATACCACAAATTTGGCCAGTCCTTTATTAAGAAATAAAAAAACAGTCTGACAATGTAAATCCATTGTCAATCACATCATCCAATCATGCAGACCCTCATACATCGTGATGAACAATGCCTGCTGACTGGAAGAAAAAACAAGTTGATCTGCCAACATATCTGGGCCCAACTGCTAGCCATGAAAGTTGCAGTGACAGTTCTCTGGCTCCATAGGTAAACAAAGGGGTTGGTATGCCATGTGACATCATTTACCAAATATGGGCATGGCCACATTTGGCCAATTATGTCAACTAGGATCCTATGTGATGTTACTGATCAAATGTGGCCAGTTTTCATACCAGGCCACCTGCAAGAGTTGAGGGGGCACACGCTTACTCCCCCTTTTCTAGCCTGTTAGGCAGCATGCTTGGATAAGGGTCTTGTATGGATTTTGGGGGCACCCCATGCTTTACCTTTTTGTCAGCTGTCAGCCAGAATGGACCAGGTCGGCATGACTCAATGGTGTTTAGAACACCAGCTTCCTAACAACCAGTCTGAGTGGAAATTTTTCACATTTAGCAGTGGGATTAATATTGTATCTGGAGGTTCAGCTCGCTGAAATTCCCTTTTAGTTTGGGCACATGTCAAACCACTAAACAAGGAAAATTCAGGCCAAACATAGGTTGAGACTGAACTTATAGCTCATCCCTACCCAACAACAATCATGGCAGAATCCATCTAGTTCTTCATATATTTTAACATTCACCACTGCTCTCTTGCCAGTTCTTCTAACACTACTTTGCAGACTGCTGTTTTTTTTTTTTACATTTACATTCTTCTGCCTTTTCATGCAATAAATGGTGGTACAATTTTATTTTATCAGATCCTAAATAAAAACCTTATGCTCTCTTTGAAATTGCATTACCGTATATACTCGAGTATAAGCTGTCCCGAATATAAGCCTAGGTACCTAATTTTACCAAAAAAAACTGGGAAAAAGTATTGACCCGAATATAAGCCGAGGGTGGGAAATGAGGCAGCTACTGGTAGATAGATACCAATAAAATGACATTAATATTTATTTAAAAGAAAAATAACCTAGCTCTGTAAGTGGAAAAGGGGGTACAGGGCTACATATCATGTACTACGGATCATTTAACCCATTCATATTAGCAGAGGATAATTGTAAATCTATTGTTCAGTGCATTCTATATGTAGTATATAGTACATGTACATATAGAGTGCCTGCAACAATACATTTACAATGATCCTCTGCTAACATGAATGGGTTAAATGATCCATAGTACAGGGCTACATACAGATCATTTAATCCATTCAGGTTAGTATAATTGTAAATGTATTGTCTGCACTGTATTAGCAGTATATACTCCATATAGAGTATATACTGCTAATACAGTGCAGACAATACATAATTGGTTACTGTAATAAATCCCCCCAAATCTCCCCTCACTTACTGTGATTCACTGTGCCGGAGCAGGGACGAGTCAGCGGCGCGCTGGTCCAGTGGGAGGAGCTCCAGGTGGGGTCCTAATTTAGCTGGCTTAGAGGTGCCTGCCCGATAATTACAACCCCACCTGGAGCTCCTCTCGCCTGATCAGCGCGCCGCTGACTCATCCCTGCTCCCCTGCCTGACTGGCCGCTGCGGGGGGTTTTTTCTTCTTCTTACTTACCTCGCCGAGCGTCGCTGCTGCTCCGGTGTGCGGCGCTCCGAGCGGGGTCATCTGGCAGTCTCCGGCCACCTAAATTAGGACCCGGAGACTGCCAGATGACCCCGCTCGGAGCGCCGCACACCGGAGCAGCAGTGACGCGACGCTCGGCGAGGTAAGTAAGATGACACCTGGCGCTGACTCGAGTATAAGCCGAGGGGGGGCACTTTTCACCCCAAAAAATGGGCTGAAAATCTCGGCTTATACTCGAGTATATACGGTAGTTAGTTAGTTAAGGTTAAATCAAAAGCTAACTTTCTCTAGAAATCATTTGCTTAAAATGCATTCACCAAAAATGTTATGCTTTAAAATGCCAACATTAAATCAATAATATATTGATAAATATTTGGGCTATTTTTCCAAAATAACTGCCATTTCCACACTTTAATGGCACCATTTGCTTCTATGAGTTTTACTATCTGCTCAGAATTTTCTACATTTATATATGAAGTAAAGATCAATATAACTAATTATAAAATGCAACATTTCTGCACAGTAGGTTACTTTCAATGTCATCCACAGCCAAGAGGCCGAATGTACTTCTGAGGGCTTTTTAGTCTTTGAACCATTCAGTTATATCAAGTCTTTACCTATCACTTTGTTAATCTACATTTCTACTTTCTATAGATCTTCAATTTCCTTGATTTTCCCTCAGAACTTTGTGGAATGCTTAATGTGAACCATTTAGGGAGCTTTTTTTCCAGCTTGAGAGGAAAAAGTATAAAAACTATATGGAAACCACAACTTTTATGCAGTATTGGTTTAATAATTATAAGCTGTTTCTTTGCTATAAAGGATAGGACATGGAGGAATTAATTGCATGGTCCAACCTCTATGCATAAATGACAATGAGTTTGCTTACACCTATATGTGGTCAATGGATAAATTGTATTACTAACACATTTACTTCTGTTTATGTCATATAACCTCTCGTGTATTTATTTCTACCTTTACATAGAAGGCAAGCTCGTCCATTGATTTTATGTAAAATAAAATACTATACTGTTGTGAAAAAAATGCATATATTTTATCACTGTTTTTGCTTTGGTAGAAGTATTTTCCAATTAAATTAAAGAAGTTCTAAATAGGGATGGGCTTGATGTTCGAGTCGAGCAAGAGTTCGACTTGAACATCGGCAGTATGTGTGTTCGGCGAACACACGAACTGTCAGGGCGTTAGGCGGGATATTAGCCCGCCAAGCACCCCACAATGCACTGTGCACCACACAGTGCTTTGTAAAACTCTGATTGGCTAAAGACTTGCACCTGACCACAGGTCAGGTGCAAGACTTTGCCCAATCAGGGCAGAGTGCTCTATAAGAGCCCTAATTGGGCAAAGTCATAATGACTTTGCCCAATCATGACTCACCTTTCAGATGCCGTACAACTGTCAACAGTTGGGGGGCTAGTTCGCTGTCAACACTAGCTCTGCCCAATTGTTTATATTTTGCCGTCATCTGTTAGAATGCCATTCTGTATAGCGAGTGGACGGGTCGGCCGGCATCATTTTTTAAAATGATAGCTATATATTTTGTCTTGTTTTATTTTGGTGAGCTGTCATCATCATGGACAACGCTGGGTATTGTGATTGACCCTAGGATTAAGTCAGTTGATCCATTTTGTTTTGTTTTTAAATAAAAGACTTGTCAAAAACTTGTCTTTTGTTTTTTCTCCAGTTAAAGGATTTTTACGAAAGTCTTTTTTAAAACTTTTATTTAACCCTTTAGTGAATGGGTTACCCCTTACTCATTCACAAGGGGGGAGCACATCTGGGTGCCCCTTTATTAAAGTGGTACCCTGAGGTGAATAAGCCATCTGCCCACACCCCCACAACAAACACCCCAGGGTTTGTGGGGGAGAGTCCCTTGTCCCCATCGGCACGGGGACAAGGTGCTTTTCCAGGGCCGACCCTTGAAAAGCACACTCCCAGTGCTTAGGGCATGTGGCCTGGTATCGCAGGGAGCGGTCCCTGCCAGGCGTGTGCTCAGATCAAGGGTCTGGTTAGGAATTTTAGGGGGGAACCCAAGTATTTTTTTCCTCATCTTTGGGGGTGGGGTCCCTCCTAAAATTCCTAAATATGACTTTTAGGGGGGACCCACACTTTTTTTTAATGAGGTCCCTCCTAACATTCCTACCAGACATAAATGGTCTGGTATTATTTGGGAGGGGGAACCACACGCTTTTTTTTTCTTTTTAAATGTAATTTTTTTTCTTTTTAAATGTAATTTCTTTTCTTTATAAATGTCATTTTTTGCTGCAGTAGGTTCTATACATTTTACAGATGTGCCACTTTACAGGCAGTTTAAGGGGACCCCTTAATGTGTATGCATGCCTGAATCATGCACACAAGGGTGCCTCTGTGGGACACTGTAAGGAGAAGGGCACACCAAAAACTGGACATCGGCACTAGCACTGAGGGGACAGTCTGATAAGGATGCAAGGAAGAAGATATGTACATCGAGAGGCATCACACAAAGTAAGTTTTTACATAAGAAAAAAAACCCAGAAAAAATGGAGGTTTTAATTTCGATCCTGTATATGTAAGCATCGTTGGAAAAAATAATCATAGGAATGTGGTTTCCTCAATTTTTTTAGTCACTGTTAATTTCCACATATATCTTTTTGATTTGTAAAGAGTCATCACTTGAGTCCTTTCAATCATGATTTATAAACTGTGTTATTTTTTTATGGACTAAAAAAACCGTCAAGCATATATTTAGAGGATGACAAAAACAAAAAAATGATTCACCAATATTTCTTGTTTCAAATGTCTCAGAGAAAAAAAACATAGTTAGAACATTGTAAATAAAAATGAACAGAACAATCAAAGGATAACTGTATTTTAAGTATAAAAATGTGGAGGGTTGCTAAGGGGAGGAGAGGTGAGGTTATATGAAAATAACTATAATAAAAGAACAGGTATCTTTTAAAGCAATCCTGTCGCTATACAAAATGTTTTAACAAAAGCCATACCTGTAAAAGAAGCATGCAAAAGCTCACCTTTTCTTCTGCCAGTGCAATCTCCCAATTCTATGTATTGTTCATGTGAAGTCCTATGCAGCTAACATTGATTCTTCCAACTGACCATGCCTTATAGGATACAGTAGTGATGTGGAGGTCCGCAGGATGAACAAGTGAGAGCTGCAGAGGAAACAGAACACTAAGAAATGTCAGTTTCTTGTAGACCTAAAATGAAGATTTCTCAAGATTTGTCTGCATGGGCAGCAGGAAAGTGAGTATATGCATTCCTCTTTTACAGGTATGGCTTGATTTAAAACACATATCATAACAGGGTTGCAATAATACTATGCTGATTTTGGGAAAAAAAAATATATCTGCATTACTTTTTTCTGGAGGACGTCCTCTATTAGTTCACTGCCACATCTGCTACAATTAAAGATAAACATATTACATAGGAATCTATCTTCATTGTTGGCCAGAAAATACCAGCCATGCTGTTGTCCTTCTTTCCATTAAGTTTGACTGCTATGCAAAGAAATTATTTAATTCCATACGCCACATCATATACCCCATCATGGCTTACTGACAAGAGATAATTTTACATTTCAGCTATGTGTCTGTTGATTGGAAAATACATTTGTCATAATGTATCACAATACCAAAGTTATACGTATTTTTGTTGGTTCGGGGATAAGAAGGAAGCAATGTTTTCTTTAAGTGGATATATTTTTTTAACCAAATATGTATTAGGTATTTTAGTCATCACTGCCCCCTATATGGATTCCCATCTCCCCTCTCTACTACTCCAGTGCTAGCTGGAGCTACAGGCTTGTGAGAGCGTGGGCACAGCGGGCACTAGGTCTCAGCCACGTACAGAGAAGAGCCAGCTTATGCAGATGGGATGGATCCAGAGAATATTGGGATTCTTCTTGACTGCAGCAAAGATGTGTCTTGTCATAAACCAGTGGGTATTAGCCTGATGTTTGCTGACTTTGAATCACAGGAGTATATGAGTAAATGCACTCCTGTGATGTGATCCAAAAGAGAAGTATAGCAAAAAACATTTGGTTTTACTCTTTTAAAGGGAAAAAATTACACATGTTTCTTAATATAAGAAAAAAAGAAAAATATTAGGCTAATTAGAGTTATTTAGAAGTTGACACAAGTAAAAAATACAAAACAATTGGAGGGGTTACTGGCAAGAGACACTTGCAAAGTCTCTTGTCAAAAAAGCTACCCCATGCTCTTAGCAATTTTTCTTTTAGAATGTACACTGCACGGTGCATTCTTGCCATGTCAAAAATAGAGTTGGGTGCCAAGAACAAAGTATATCCAGCTCACACTGTTACAATTGTCTGATTCTGGTTCCAAATTTAAAATAGTATGCACATCTCTCCCCCCGTCCCAAGAGTGGCATTCCAATATAACTTTCTGTTATGTAACTCATCCATACATATGTGGGATTTGTTTCTTAACAAATATAGGTGTTTTCCTCAATAGAAAGAAAATAATACACCTAAAAACTGTTCTTTTTAAAAAGGGTGTGGTCTTTCCAAGCCAGTTGCTACAGTTTATTTCCAATGCTGTAGCTGCAACCTGTGAAAAGTTGGTTAATGAAGGTAGACCTCCAGATTGATGCTTTGCTGTAAAACCTCCCACAGTCAGAGGCAAAAAGCAATAATATGATTGCACAGAATTTGTATAGTGCCAACAGTTTGCATAGTGCTTTACAAAATAGAGATAGAAAAGTTACAGTAAAATTCAAGAGAAGAGGGTTAAGAAGCTTTTTTGTGAGTGTTTACAATCTAAAAGCCAAGGGCAAGTCATACAAATATAGTAACTGTTTGGGAGCTAGTTGTTTGAGAAAGTAAAATTCCAGTTGTTAGGTAGTGGTGGCACAGGCTTCCCAGAAGAGATGAGTTTTCAGGGACCAACTAAAGGCAGACGGAGTATGAAATAACCCTACAAGTTGGGGTAGGGAGTTCCAGTGAGACTCTACAAAAGTCCAGAAAGCAAGCATGGGAGACGTTGATGAGGATGCTAAAGAGCAGGAGGTTTTGGGAGGAGCAAAAAGGATAATATGAGGTATATTTTGAGCTGTGGTTGGTGATGTAGCTGGGGGCAGAGTTCTGGGTGGCTTTGTATATTGTTGTTGGAATTTTGAAATTAATTTGTTGGTTACAGGGATTGGCAGAGAGAGATTTCAGACACTGAGCAGTTAGTAAGGTGAATGGGTCTGGCAGCGGCATTTATGATAGACTGAAGGGGAAATAACCTGTATAGAGGTAGGCTAATAAAGAGGGAGTTGAAATAGTTGAGGCAAGAGAAAACAAGTGAGTGAATTAGTAGCTTGGTTAGAAAGAGGCACATTTTGAAATTGTTTTAAGGTGAAAGTGGCAAGAAGTATTACTGATATGCCAGGTAGCAATTAAGTGATGCACAAGGAGATTGAAGGAGTGAGCTGAGAAGTGGATATATTTATGTGTCATCAGTATGAAACAATATGAGGCTTATTGACTCACCAAAGAAGGAGTTGTAGTTAGAGAAGGAGACAGAACCTTGGTGGACCCTTATTGAAAGAAAGAGAGGAGGAGATAGAGTTGTAGGCAAACCCACTGAAGGAGCACTTAGCTAGGTAGGAGAGACAGGAAAGAGCAAAGTCTTGGAGGCCAATGTAGAATGTTTTCTTGTGGAGGACTGGCCAAATGTGTCAAAGTTAGCAGAAGGATTGTCATTACCGTGAGTAGGGGTGTGCGTTTTTTTGTCACATCAAAATATAAGTTTAGTTCTAGAAATTGAGAGGTTGCAGTGTTTGTAGCATTAACAGGGATGTTATTCTCCAAGAATGACAGGGGTATTTCAAAAGAAATAAATTAGCAGGCAGAGAAGTAATCAATAAAATGTCACACTGGTCCAGGAGGCCAATAGATTGCAGCAATCTTCAGAAAATCTTTAGAGAAAAGACAAATAGAGTGAGCTTTAAAAGATTTTTCAAAATGTTTGATGGGACGTTTAAGGCACTCACAACTATAATCACTATTAATGATTGGAGTCGATGAACTCCTGCTTGTTATGAAGATCCTAAAATGTCTCCATTCAGGAAACCTATTATAAGCTATGCTCCAGGTGGTATCGCACTCTCGAACTCCTCCACAAAATGTCACCTACTGTTCCAAACTACTTTTGAGATGTTGTCAGGATGTTGGTTACTTCTCCACATCTGGTGGAGCTGTCCCTTGCTTACACCTTTTTGGACACAAGTTCATTATATTATTGTCCAAATTAAGGGTGATACAGTTCCCTTTTGTCCTGCCAATTACCTTTTATATCGTGCAGGGAGGTCCGTCTAACCTTACCGCTGATCCATAACCTTCCCTTCTGAATGCTGCTAAATCGGTTATCCCTCACCAGTGGTGCCCTTCTACCCAACCGTGAGTTGTGGAATGTTTTTGACGCATAGTTTTTGGAGCTGAGATGGAAGAACTGATTCACACTGACCAGAACACATTAGCAAAACATTCTCAAGGATTCCCAAGCCTTCCAAAGGGTAACAATAAAAATGAAAAATTCCTTTAAATATCGTGCATGGGGGGTCCTCTTAAACTGCCTGTAAAGCGGTGCATCTGCACAATGTATAGAACCTGCTGCAGCAAAAATGACATTTCTAAAGAAAAAAAATTACTTTTTTTTTAAAGCGTGCGGTTCCCCCTCCCAAACAATTCCAGACCCTTTAATTTTAGGAGGGACCCCATGTAAAGAAAAAAAGTCATTAAAAAGTGTGGGGGGTTCCCTCATAAAATCATACCTGGTCCTTAAGGTCTGATAGACATTTAAGGAGGGGCCCCATGTAAAAGAAAAACAAATTAAAAAGTGTGCAGAGTTCCCCCTTAATGTCATACCAGCCCCTTAAGGTCTGGTAGGAGTTTTAAGGAGAAACCCCACCACCAAAAATGGGGGGGGAAACGTGGGATCCTCCCCAAAATTCCCAACCAGCCCCCTTATCTGAGCACAGGCCTGGCAGGGCAGCGGAAAGGGGGGGGATGAGCGAGCGCCCCCCCCTCCACAATACCAGGCCACATGCCCTCAGCAGATGTCACCCCCCCCCCTTTGAATGAGTAAGGGGTACTTGCACCCCTACCCATTCATAAAAGGGTTAAACAAATTTTTTTTTAAAGGCCACACTTTTGAAAAAATCATTTTTTTGGAAAAAAAAACAAAAGACATGTTTTTGACAAGTCTTTTATTTTTAAAAAAATTTGGATTTTTCTGATCGGGAAAAGTCTTGCATCTGATCTGTGGTCAGGTACAAGGCTTTAGCCAATCAGGGCTCACAAGGCACATTGCCCTGTGAGGGGTGCTCGGCAGGCAAACAGCCCGCCGAACGCCCTGACAGTTTGTGTGTTCGCTGAACGCACAAACTGCCAATGTTTGTGCCGAACTCACGTTCGGCTCAAACATCGAGCCCATCACTATTGAACAGGGGGATGCCCGGATACCCAGGGTGACACCCCTCCCTTCTGCACTAGTTGGTCTTGCTGTTTCCCCGATCCACCTATCCATCTATCTGCTCTTCTCCTCCTATCTCCTATCCCCTATATTACATGGCTGTTCCCCATCCCTCTCACCTTGCCCCTTTCTTCCTCCCTTCTTCCTCCTACTTCTCTTTCCTTATTCCTTTCATCTTTGTATTTCTTGCCTTTTCCCTTTGCTGCAGCCCCCTCCCCTTTCCAGAACTTGACTTTCTTTTTGGTCCCCATTTCTTCCTACATTGTCTTGCAATATCTACCCCATCGTGTGATTGGCAATATCCTGATGCTGTTGCATAGCTTGTCATTGTCATTTGCTCACATTGCCTATAGAATTATCATGATGGAAGTCAATATTTGGATATCTGTATTGCTTATACTTGGTAAAATGTTAATACAATATTTGGAAACTACATAAACGTGCTTAGCCTATGCAGGCAATTGCATTTGCATGATAATGGTTGGACAGCAAGATTTCTTTTATTTATTTTATTATTTAGTAGCGCTCACCCTTGAAGGGGCTGCTGGATGAATAGGTCTTCCAATAACCTCTCTAGGGATTTTTAGCAACTTGGCCCAATAGCACTTGCCACTCTTTTGTGGCGATCGATAAAGCTAAGATCCAGAGTATAGATATGATGCTGAAGGAACTTTATTGTAGAACTTCAGGGAGAGAGGCTTAAGGCTAGGAACATCCAGGATAGTGTAGACTCCTTTAAGTGGTAGAACAAAGTATCTGCTGCCTCCACATACAAGGAACTTTAAGCCAAATGTGGTAAAGGGTGTTTAGAGCACCTGGCCAAGCATTACGTGAATCAGAAATCACCAGTCAGACTCTTCAGTTTGAGCAGAGTCTTACTTCTCAGGTTCCCCATGCCTGTTGAAATTACTCGGTCCCCAGCATAAGTCCCTGGGCCCCCAGACTCAGGCCTCAGTGTGAGAACATGGCTAGTCATCTAGGGTTCAGGCCTAGCCAAATTAGACAGTAAGTAGCAGCCTCCCCCAGGCAAAACCCAGGGGAGAAAGAGAGCCTCACCTAGCTCAAAGTCATGTATTTCGAGGAGTTAAAGCTATCCAGTTGGCAAAGTCAGCATGATCATTTGATGCCAAAAAGAACATAATAGGATATTTTAATTGTATTCTACCTCAAGTGCAGTACATGGGCAAATTAGTATTTGTCTTAGTGAAGCATACCATACAATCTACACTGCAAAAATAATATGTGTAAGTGAAAATACATAAGTTTTAAATAGAATACTTTTTATGTTAAAATTGTAGAAACAAAAGATTGGATGAGACAACAGTAGCATATACAAACATGTGCACTGAGACTGGTCACTTTCCAAATATTTTGATGGTGGTTTATGCAGCCCTCTAGGTAATTGTACCATATAGGACAAACATAATATTAGCACATCAAATAATTCAGTAACAATTACATTTAATGAATACAATACATTGGTAAGTAAGGATGTTAAGTAATAGCAGCCCCCATTGAACACAATAAGACTGGTTTACTAAAAGAGTTGACAATTGTCACTCCATAAATTGTAGCAGTGCTCACTTTGAATACCCAATTATATGTAGATGAAATATGTAAACAGGACTTGGGTTTTCACATAATTTGTTAATTTAAGTAAATCACTCTATTTAATGAATGCATATATTCCTCTTTTCTTTTTATAAATTAGCTTCAATGATTCAACTGAACAGAAATTGGTAGGAACTTCAACATTTTAGAGCTGTCACCAGAACAAAAGGTGAGGACACCTGCATAGGTGACAACTGTTTTAGGATGTAATTTCTCTAATTATGTGGAGTTCTCCTCTCACATCAGATTGCTTCTCTAGGGCAGAACATAAAAGAAAATCTCTGTGACAGGACACAGGTAGTAATGAATAAACTGACAGGGTTCCCAAAACTAAAAGGATTTGGGCTATACATTCATTTTAAATAACAGGGTGTAATGTATTATTGTGCAGAAAGGGGTATTTTCTATAGTTAATTAAAGAAAAAGAATAAAATGAATTTTGGTTATAAACATTGCAAGGGCTTCCACAATAATGCACTGCTCAATTTCAATCACAATGTTTATGAAAGCAAACAAAATAATCCTTAGAGAATTAAATATGGCACAGCATATATCATCCATTTTACTTTTGCTGACATGAAAGTGTTTGTTTCTTCTGCAAAGTTTGATAATACAATTTTAGATTCAAGGACAAAAGTCATTGATTGATATACAGACCCCTGTTAATCAAAGCAGTGAACTGCGTCAGTGTTACATATTTCTCATTTAGACTGCCTCCTAAATGAGGGCATAAACACCTGTTCTAACAACAGGAGGTATTTGTTTATGATAGTTGTCCCACTGAGTTTTAATCAGTCTACAGCTGCTGAAAACAGCATAGTCAACTATACATAGTAATAATGTATGTTTGCATGTATGCTTGGATGGATAGATGTATTTTTAAGCTGAATTACAGGCATTTCTTCTCTAGGAAGAATTACGATGAGAACATAGAAATGTTCATATACAGTAAAACTATATCTTACGAACCAAGTTCTTGTATAAGATTGGTAATTGAAACTGGAAATACAAAAACTAGTGATGATTTCAATGATGATTTCAATGTGTTCTTCAGCAGTAGCATTTCCCTGTTTTCACAATAACATGCAGTGGCCACATTGTATTTTAAATAGGAATAACTCTTAATAAATTTATTGTCAAAGGGAGTTCATGATTTCCATAGATTTGAGATTAATAATGCATTTATATGGCTGCATAAATACTTAAACATTTGTGGTTAGTGCTGCAAACATGAATGACATCATATTGTTCCCAGGACCATTAACTGTATTACTGTGGTCTACTGTAGGGCAATCCACTGCCTAGTGACAGCACTGCCACCTTAAATTAGGATAAACCCTTAAAAAGGGTGCCATTAACCACTTGCTGCCCACAACAATTTCTTACCATTTGCACACACATGATAAAATCAGAATGTTTGGGCTAGAAAACAGCTTAAAACCCCCAAACAATTATATATTCCCTGAAAGCAGAGGCCCTGTAGAACAAAACAAGCTAGTTGCAATTACTTATGTTGCACGGTATTTGTGCAAATGTTTATCAAACCACTATTTTTAGGATAAAATACACTAAAATTAAATTTAGTGCACAGAAACAGAATATAATAACCATTTTTTTGGTATAATATAAAAGATGGAGTCGTGTTGGTAAAGTGATACCAAACATGTCAAGCCTTAAAATTGCATGCACCTGTGAAACCGCAAAAAATTACAATATGCCAAATTTTCCATAGGCGGCTCTTTAAAAGCTTTTACTTCTCATCAGTTTAGTGTTAACAGTGATTGATGGTCCTACAATTATTGCTCTCACTCTGATGTTCACAGAGATATTTTTTTTCATCAGTTTAGTGTTAACAGTGATTGATGGTCCTACAATTATTGCTCTCACTCTGATGTTCACAGAGATATTTTTTTTTACACACAACTTTATTGCTCCCTTAACAAGCCCCCTATGTGGTAGCAAATATAATGTGACAGGTCCTCTTTATGACTACATCAGGGGTCTTTCAGACCCCTAATGTCACCTAGGGACCCCAAAGATATTTGCTTCACCAGCTTCTTCTCCTGGCTCTAAGAGCCGGAGAATGTAAACAGTGCAACCGGAAGAATTTTAATACACTTCACTTCCAGGTCCAATGATCAGAGGAAAGATCTGTGGCTAGATCCAACGTAGCCACCAAGAGCCACCAAGTTAGCCACTAAACCATGGGAAGGTAGTGTGATTATCCCTGTTACATGTGAAATTATTTGGAATATTTTCTGCCAAAAACAGCTCAAACTTTTACAAGACTTTTCTCGAAAAGGGGGGAGATAGTTGATGAGTTTGGCAAGACAGTACGGGGTTAAGTACCAATGTAATGTAATTTTCTGAGAGGTTTCATAAAGATGGATAGCTTTAAATATGTGAAGTAATTGGGATGGGAAGATTGGGTATTGTAGTATTCCAATCATGGGAGGTCAAATTATGTAACTTGTCTTGAAAACTTTAAGTTTTGGGCCAGCATAGCAAGCCAGTATCTCCTTAAAGGAGAACTATGAAAATCACTCATCCTCATAGTTCGTGCCGACGTGTGACAATGAAACTATCACATGTCGGCTCAATAGATCGAGAAGTGAGCGAACACATACCGTCGTTCACTCACTTCTCGATCATCTCCCTGCAGAGAGCAGTGACTGTCAGTCACAGCTCCCTGCAAGGATTCCCCCTCCCCACTCCGATCCTCCAGCGCTGATTGGAGGAACGAACAGGGGAGGGGGCGGGTACAGCTGGCTCTGCCTTTAGATAGGCAGAGCCAGCAGTAATGTTGGGATCCGTCCCAGCTGCGGCGGTCTCAGTATAACGCGAGCTGTAGCTCGCAATATACTGAGTTTTGAGTCATGGGAGGACGCTAGTATATGTCCCTTAAGAGAACTATGGTGAAAAACACTTACCCCATAGTTCTCTTGTAATGTCTCCTTATTTCCAGCGTTGGAGGGACAAATGTGGGATCTACAACTGCAATGGTAATAGGTGTGAATTCTAGTTGGGTATTCAATGGTCATAAGCGATATGGAGAGTTGGAGGAATCTAGAGGTGGGTAAAGTGTCCCAGGTGGACGAGATCAAGTTAGTATAAAGGTCACCACTCAGTGGGGACTTTTCAACTCCACTGTTCCCATCCAGTGGGCATTTACAAAAAATCATCTGCAAATAGATTCATTGTATTTTGGTTTTGATTGAAATTCAAGCCAGATATATTATGGTGGGTTCTAATTGTTTTATTTAGACGTTTAATCAAAAGACTGGAAATTCGGGAGAAGAGGGGGCAGCCCTGTCAGGTCCCATTGGTTTATGTAAAATATTTAGAGAGTGCATTAGAAGTAAATAATTGTCCCAATGGATGGGAGTACAGTGCCATAACAGCAGTGTAAATCATGTCAGAAAGTCCAAATTTGGAGAACTTAAGCCAGATATCCCCAATAGATTCTGTCAAATGCTTTCTCTGCATCACAAGCTATGAGCTTAAAAGCTGTTTAAGTGGTTTCAGCATATTGAATCACATTCATTATTCTCTTAGTAGCACTGGGGACTTATCTACCTTTGGTGAATACTAAATGATCTGAATATATCAACTCTGGCATGATGTCAATTAGGTGATTGGCAATCAATTTTGCATAGATTTTGAGGTCTGTGTTTAGCAATGAGATGGGTCAGAAATTTTGTGGTGATATTGGTTCTTTCACCGGCTTAGGAATTGTATCAATTAAGGCTTTAAGCATCTCTGTTGAAAAGGAGGTGAAGGTTGCAGCAGTTTTAGATATATGAAGGAGGTGTTTATGAAGAATAGATTGAAAGAGAATATAGTATTCATTTGAGAGACCATCTGGTCATGGGGACTTATTGGAGGGCATAGATTTTAGTAGCCTGAGTTGTGGTTCATTCAGTTTGGGAAGTCTGAGATTGGTCAAAATGCCTTCATCTGATGGTTTCCTCTAAAAGACCCCTGATGTCTTCATAAAGAGCACCTGCCAAGTGCCATCACATACAGGGCTTATCAGCCTCCTTGTGAAAGCAGTAAAGTTAAAGCTTATCTAAACCCAAAAGCAAATATAAACTATTGCAGCTTAGCAATCCTTAACTTTGGTGACTGCATTAGTTTTAATTTTTCAGACTATATTCCTCTTTTTTTAGCTTTAATTCTTTTATGTAAAACCTTTATTCTAAAAGTAAAAAAGAAAACTGTTGCTGCTCTCCAAGAGTGGCTACATTGTTCTTTTACTTTAGCCACCCTAAAGGTGCCCATAAACTGCACGATTCTCATACGAGAATCGCGGGAAATCCCGCGATCGCACGAGAATCGTGCAGTGTATGAAAGGCGTGCGACCGTTTCTACTGTACGGTCGCACATCTTCCGTCGAACCAGCATGCTAGAAAACCTGCCGGGAATCGTACGATTCTCGGTGAGTTAGTGGCCTGCTGGTTCGACAACTGCCGAACGGGCCAGTGTGCGCACGCGCCCAGGCATGGGACCCAGGCATGGGAGAGTAATGGATAAAGATTTTTTTTTCTTTGCTTTTGAATTGGCATTCTCCTATTGACCTAAATGACTAAATGTAATTTTTTTTCCTAATGTCATTTTGCTGCAACGAAATTCGTTATTGGACGAATTCTGTTGCAGCAAAATGAATTTTTTTTTTACAGACTGCAGAAAATGAAAAAAAAAAGCTTGAGGTTTCCCCCCAATTCATACCAGACCCTTTAGGTCTGGTAGGAATGTTAGGAGGGACCCTCCCC
>NW_017306672.1:643650-685185 GCF_000935625.1 Nanorana parkeri | reverse complement strand
CCCCCCCATGTGAATGAGTAAGGGGTACTTGTACCCCTACCCATTCACTAAAGGGTTAAATCAAATAGTTAGTAAAAAGTCCAGACTTTTGACAAAATCCTTTAAGTGAAAAAAAAACAAACAGTCAATTTTTGACAATTCCTTTAGTAAAAATTTTTTTTTTAAATGGCTCCATCGATGTAATCCAGAGTCAGGATCAGGATGCAGCACCCCCGCTGACCTGCCAATATAAAAAAAAGTCCCGCCGCAGACGACCACCCGAATCCAACGAAAACTAACAAAAATGACATTCAGTTTGAAAGTCAACAGATGGGCGGAGCGAGCCATGACGTCAAGGCTCGCTCCGCCCATTTGACATTCTCAGCTGTCAAATGCTACATATTGCATTCATATATATCAAATGCTTCTATGGTAAAAGTACAGAGGCTGTAGTGTAGTGGTTAAAGCACAGGATTGCCATTGTGAAGGTTGTTGGTTCAAATCCAGGCATGGGAAAGTAAAGTTTTTTGTTTTTTTTCATAAACGAATTTCAGCAGGACTACCGCTAATGAATTTCGTCTGAAACTAATTTAATTTCGGACCCGAAAAACGAAACTAAACTAAACAAATTTGTTGTTTTTGTTTCAAAACAAAACTAAACGAAACAATTTTTTTTATTTCAAAACAAAACTAAACAAAACAATTTTTTTGCTGGTGCACATGTCTATTGGCAAAGTGAAATAGCCAATAGGAATCTAGCTATGCATTCCTATGGTGTTTTTTTTTTTTCTGATGGCGTACATATCTGCTCAGGTAAGCCGGCACCCCCCCACATGGTGCTGCATTAATGTATTGCTGGGATTGTGGCATTTGTAGTCCTCTCTAGCTGCTGGTACATTGTGCTGTACCATCAGCTAGAGAGGACTACAAATCCCAGCAATACATTATACACTGTATTAGGGAAGGCTTCTTGATTGCCCGGGAAGCCGACTCCATTCTGTCTGGCCGGCTGAATGCTGATTGGCTGGGAAGCCTGCTTCCCAGCCAATCGGCATCGAGGCCGGCCAAACAGATCTGACAATATGGTGACACGACCCGGCACCTAATTCCCCTCACATAGATCCATATCGCATTCATTAACATACCAGTCCCTCGGCCAGCGCTCTCCAAGTGGGCAGACACCGCTCTCCAAGATCTCCCCATACAGCGCCCATACAGCGCCCACGTGATCGGCCCTCAGCCTGCTACTGTGCATGTGCAGACTGCCCAGTGCTCTCATTCAGAAATCCTGTGCATGCGCAGTAGCAGGCTGAGGGCCAATCACATGAGCGTTGACAGGTGACGGCAGATCTAGCCGAGGAACTGGTATGTTAAAGAATGCTAAGGATCTATGTGAGGGGAATTAGGTACCTGCAGGGTGGGGGTCGCGTCGCTATATTATCAGATTTGTTTGCCCGCCTCGACACTGATTGGCTGGGAAGCCGGCTTCTCAGCATCCAGCCAGCTAAACAGCATGGAGCCAGCTTTCCGGCTCCATCTTTCCTCGCGGCACTGCCAGTCAGAGGACAACTTCCACTGACCGGAAGTTCTAGTATCGGGAAAGGTATCAGAGCATTTGGGCGAGTACGAGTATCAGTGCATCCCTACACTGTATGTATAATGTACTATTGCTGGCATTTGTTGTATTCCTATATAGCTGGTGGTATTCTGCATTGCGCCATATAATCATTATACAGCACACTGCAGAATAGCAGCAGCTATATAGGACTACAAATCCCAGCAATAATATATTACAGTATATGGTGCAATGGAGAATAACACCAGCTACAGAGGACTACAAATCCCAGACAAGTACATTATAGTATAATGTACTATTGCTGTGATTTGCTGTAGTCTATAGAGGACTACAACTCCCAGCAATAGTACATTATACAGCGCAATGCAGAATAACACCAGCTACAGAGGACTACAAATCCCAGACAAGTACATTATAGTATAATGTACTATTGCTGTGATTTGCTGTAGTCTTCTATAGCTGGCGTTATTCTGCGGTGCGTCGTATAATCATTATACAGCACACTTCAGAATAACACCAGCTATAGAGGACTACAAATCCCAGCAATAGAACATTATAATATAATGGACTATTGCTGCGATTTGTTGTATTCCTCTGGGATTCGTTGTCTCCTTTAAGCAGTGGTTCTCAAGCTGTAGGTCGCTGTGTGATTTCTGCTGTGCTAGGTGAGATTCCTCCTCAGCTCTCTCCTAGTGCAGCAGTATCAGTTCTCCCGCCACGCCGCCAGATGTCGCTGCAGCAGCCGCGTCATCCCTAAATTTTACCGTTGGGGGTCACCACAACTTGGCAAATGTTACCAAGGGGTCCCTATAAAGGTTGAGAACCACTGCCTTAGACCATTCAGGTTATGAATCATAAATCACTACCCTTTGAAGTTAGTTTTTCTTTCCATTTGTAAACTGACTTTTTTATCCTATAGACCCTAACTTACTTTTACAATCCAGCAGGTACAATTTATTCTTTGGATCTCAGCTGCGGAACTTGCACTCAGGTGCAAGGTTTAAGGGTTTGGGTCAGTCTGGCGGAACCCCAATACACTCAGTGTGAGGGGGAACCGTTCCACATCATGTACCCGTCCTATGAGTGGTAAGAGGTTTGTTGCCCCTGGAGATAACGGGCCTCAATAAATTGATATGGTACTTAGGTTAAAGAGTGTGGAGGAGTGAGGGAATAGTAGTTCCCAAAATGCTCTACGACAGGAGGAGGTTGTTTCCTGCTAATGATTTCCCAGGACCTCAGTAACTGATTTATGCAAGCAGGAAGGATTCACTGAGGAGTAGTGTGGTTGTAACACATACAGGTGAAACTCGAAAAATTTGAATATCGTGCAAAAGTTCATTTATTTCACTAATGCAACTTAGCCGTCTACCAGGAGATTTTGGAGCACTTCATGCTTTCTTCCACAGACGAGCTCTATGGGGATGCTGACTTCATTTTCCAGCAGGACTGGCACCTGCCCACACTGCCAAACATTTTTTGAGATTGTGGATCTGGGTTTTCATGAGCTTTAAGCCATAATCATCACAATTATGACAAATCACGACTTGAACTATCTTGCTTTGCATGTAATGAGTCTATCTCATATATTAGTTTCACCTTTTAAGTTGCATTAGTGAAATAAATGAACTTTTGCACGATATTCTAATTTTTCGAGTTTCACCTGTATATAGCAGGTATATTTAGTACTAGTATCCTTATGCTAAGCAATAATCACTTCACACTTCCAATTCAACAGAGTTCTGTTTGCACTAAGTGACACAGTTCATCAATTAAGAATTAGCAGATAACGTTTGGAAGTAGCTACTAATAGGTGGGGGAAGATCCCCTTGTACTTGCGGTTCTTGTGTGTGGACAATGGGTATGTCAAGCCCGGTCTTTGGGAGGAAGGAGGCAACCTCTGTGCATGGGTCGTTTGCTGAGTCCCTTTAAAGCAGTCCCAGTGTCACACTCTCTAGCTGTGTCTGTAGTTCGATCTGTCTCTCACAGAGTCACTCGCTCGACGTTCCACAACGATAGAACGCCGAGTGAGTGACCCACCTGTGCTTTTGAGGAGGTGCCGCGGTCAGTGGGAGGAGTCGGCTGTGACGCCATGGACGGGACGGCGCGCCGCCGGACACGGAGCTCCGGCCTGGGTAGGTCTGTGACACTTACACAATAGCGGTCTGTAGGGAACTGTGTCATATGCAGAGTCCAAGTATACTACCGTATATCCACAGCCACACCTTTGTCCAGGTTGTTCCTTACTTCCTCGTAAAAAGTAGATTTTTTTTTTAAAACGTCAGTCTTTTGGTAATCCATGCTGACTATTGCTTATAATATTGTTTTCTGGTTAAATCCATCTATGTGGTCCTTTATCAAACCCTCAATGTTTTCCTGGCTGTAGAAGTTAGACTCACAAGACTGTAAATACATGCTAAAGACATTCATCCCTTTTTAAATATAGGAAGCATATAGTCTTGTGTCAATTCATTGGTACAAAAGCTAGTCATTAAGTGTCTCTAAGACACTTCACAATAATTGAGCTCAACTCTTTGAGCACACGTGGGTGTAAGCCATATTTTTAATATTGATATATGATGATAGTGTTACTTTTGCAAAGTAATATCTCAATTTGCTAATGCATATGGTGCACATAAACTGGATTTTTATAATTTGTGGCTATTTAGAAATATGATTACATTAATGTTTGTGTGCCTGAAGTTCAGTTTTTAAGTGACAGTCAGCAGTGCTATTAAAATCTGTGTCTAACCTCCCTAAACTGGAATTGAAGGGTTTTTCTAATAGTTCAGCAAAGCTGCTTGAAGCTGGTAGCTGAAATATTTGCAAATGTTTTGTAAGAGCTTACTGTACATATTTTTTTTTTGCAAACTGAAACCCATATGTGTAAGGTCTAAACCTAATTAAAGAGAGGACAGTAAGGGCAGCTCCTCAGGCCAAAGAGAGAATAATGTGTAGATTAACATAATAGAAATAAAAAAAATAATTTAAATTAGACATAAGTTCAATGCATGTAAATTACAACTTTATCAGGCACTTAAGATATACAGTACTGTATTTTTGACAGAAATTATACCATCTTGAGTTACATAATGTAGAAAAAGGATATAGTTTGGTGAGAACAGTTGCAAATTATGCATACGGTATGATGCTGAATACATAAGGTTAAAGATAATGAGACATTTTTTTAGAGAGGGTATTTATTGTAAACTTTATGTCTAAGATACAAAATCATGAGTTACAACTCTTTTATACCAAATATTACAGTCATGAAATTGAAGAAGCACTGCCAAATCATTTAAAAAACACAAAGATAGTCTGCAATTTTGTTCTCTCTAGTGCCACCTCATTAAACTGACCCCGAGACATACAGAGTACTTTAGTCACATGCTGTTTGCTTCACTTCAATCCAATGTACTAAATCGTCTTTAGTTTAAATATTGTATTTCAAGATAAATGACTAGATATGGCTCATGCTGCCTCTCATATAATGAAATGTGGAAATATAGCTTAATGTTTAATGAGTCAATGCAATGTGCGCTACATTTCCATGCTGATCAAACATTGCTTCATTTTTTAAGTATGACTGTAATCTTTGTTCCCAATTAATAACCAAAGTAAACTTAACAATACAAGCATTGCTCATTTCTTTTTTCATTTGCTTTGTTGTGCGCTAGTGCAGATTTCACAGCTTTTGATCACAAAACAAGCTATTAAAACACAATAAATAGTTTGGAATAAACAATTAATATTATTATTTGTTTGATACTTGTTATTATAGTGTATTAACATTCTTTTTGAGAACTTTTTCTCAGATAAAAATAAATTTTCTTCTACAAATCTGGGTACATATAGAATTTTCACTTACTATGAAATGAATGCAGAGATTTACTCTTGATTAAAGTCTACCAAAATAGAAACTTTTTAGCATTTGCTAACACTTTTTTGCTTTAAATGTTTTATTTTACTTTTTGTCACTATTCTGTTATTTAAACAGGGCGTGTTACACTATCAGAATCCATTTAAAGCTTACTGTTGTCTCAAAAACATCCTAATTATTTGATTTTGCCAACATTTTGGGTTAACTAAAACATTTTTGAATGTCCCCATTTACAAATGAATGTGAGAAATAAGGTCCTTGCAAGAGAGGCTGATCTGTCTTAAAATGTGTTTAAGTTACCATACCATGCCAGAAATGCTACAAGTTTAAAATCCACATAACTTGGTTGATGTACCTTCCATACCAAGGATTTTGTTTGATTTTAATTTGACCGTATTTTGGATTTTGCCTAAATCTCTCCAGTTGAGTTTTACAACTGTTAATAAGTTAATAATTAATTAAGAAATATATATAAACGAATGCTCATTTTTTAGATAGAAATTTAAGTTCCTATATTGGCACCTCATTGTATGTATATTCTGACACTTCTATGCACCTATAAATACACCTTAATAAAAAAAGAAAGATGAGACTTTATGGGAAAGGACATGGCTGTACATTACTGCATGACATTTTAATTGTGCTTAAAAGCATACCTCGACCATCAGGAAAGCAGTCAAAAACACACAGACACAGGCATATACAAAGGACTTTGCATCCAGAAACTCTATCTGTCAAATGATATAGGTGTTGGATTCACTGAATAATGGTACGCTATGCTATCTATTATCCTGCATGTTTTGAACTATACAAATGAACTGCAGCTTGCATAAATGACCAATGGAGAGATTTTGCAAAGGGCTAAATCCCTAATATTTATTATATTAGTATAAAACATATTAGTATAAAATTTAATACATTTTATGGTTACATTTTTATTTATTTTTTTCCAGGAAAATATGAAGCATACAGTACAGGGTACAAAGTAAATAGTTTGTAATACAAGGCACAAAATGAAACATAGTCCAAAAGTGACAATTTTAGTGTAAAACATACAAAGCTAAGCTGTATAAGCAAAAAATACATTACCAATCAGGTTAGGTGCAGGTTTTGACAATGCATTTCCAGTATCACTTCACATATAATGTGGATTGCTAGGGCAACCCTCATGAGAATGAGAGTCACTGGGCAGGAGAAAGTAGGGTCACATTTGAGACCAATAGAAGAAAAGGAAAGACAATAGCTAGAAGTATCAGGGTAACGGCTTAGGAAATAGGAGGAAGGGCAAGAAATGACAGAGGTAAGCAAAGAGAGGGAAGGGTAGACATGACCTGAAAGTCAGAATAACTGAACTTCAAAAACATGAGAGACTGCTGTAGGTGTGAGTTAAGTATCAGTGTGTAGGGAGAGTCTCAGAGTTTTGTTTTCAAGTCAGCTAGCTAGTTAGGTTGAGAAACGGACCAGATAAGCCACTGCACTCAAAATGTATCTAAAGTGTCTGTATTAAAAGTTCCTCCACCCACATAATGTGGGAAGGATAGACATGACCTGAAGGTCAGAGTAACCAAACTTCAGAAACATGAGAGACTGCTGTAGGTGTGAGGTAAGTATCAGTGTGTAGGGAAAGTCTCAGAGTTTTGTTTTCAAGTCATCTAGTTAATTAGTTTGAGAAATGAGACCAGCTAAGCCACTGCACTCAAAATGTATCTTAAGTGTCTGTATTAAAAGTTCCTCCACCCGCATCATGTAATTTATGGTACTGGCTCACAATGACAGGGGAGGAATGGTAGTCGACTTACAAAACTTATGTCTGTTCCAGTAAATGAACAATGAAAAACTAATGAAAATCAGTAAATGAACAATGAATAATTAATGACAATTATTATGTTTGCAACTATGGATATTTAATTAAGATATAACTGGTTGACGCATATCCTAGGAACCTTGTGTGTGTTTTAGCCAATTGGGGTTTTTTTATACTCGTATGTATTACAATTGATTCTTTTATATAATGTAATTACTGTATAATACAATTTGGATATCATTTTTAAACATGTATTGGTTTTACAAAACATAGGTATGAGCTTATGAGCTGCAGAGATGAGGGGGTTGATTTACTCAAATCAAATAGGCTGTTCACATTGCAAGGGAATTTGCATTTGCAAGTGAAGTCTCTTTTAGCTTGATGAATGTGAAGAAATGTTACTTTGCAGAGAATATCCATTCTTGCGCAAAGAGAATAAAATAAATAGCATTTTTGCTTGTAGATGATTGGGTGATGGAAGTCAACAGAGCTTTGCCTCAGTCACTAAACTAAAGGGAAACTACCCTTGCAAAGTGCAAATTCCCTTTCAAAGTGAACAACCCTTTTTTCTTTAGTAAATCAGCCCTGAAATGTCTTAACAGTTGTGATATTTGAGCAGCTAAGGAAACAGAAAAAAATTGAATGCAAAATATTTATGGGTAGGGGATAAACCTTTCCTATACATATAATTTGCATAATTCGAAATTCTGATCCCAGAATGAGCAGATCTTGAGACAATCCCACAAAATATGAAGGTAAGTGTCCAATGCCTCTCCACATCTCCAGCATAAGTTTGCAGATGTAGGAAATATGGTGTGGTGAGACTGGGTCTCTGTACCACCCGGTACATTTTTTTCTTGAACATAGCTAGAAACAGAGGATCTTTTGGTGTATAAGAAGGTTTTATCCCAGTCTCCAGGCATAATGGCACGTCCTAGGTCTTACTGCCATACAGATGTGAATGCAGGTGAAGTGTGAAAATGTTTTTCTTTAACTATAAATCTTTATTAACATAATAAGGCATTTGCACTGTGCAGGTTCAATTGAAAATGGTACAGTACAGGAAATTTACAAAGGAAAGAAACCCACAAGGTTCAGTCACAAACAATTAACCCTAGATAGAAAAAAAGTCCATCAAATGTTAAAGCTTCATAGCAGAACATTGTACTTACCTACCTATTCTATCTTGCCACAGTGTATTATGAGGCATTATTAACTAGAGATTTTCAAACATGTGTTTAAAAAGTTTGGAAAACAAAGGGAAGGGGAGGGAAAGGTGAAACAAGAAGGGCGGTAGTAGGAGATATAGATTATGGATAAGTAGGTCTAGATATCGGTCCTCAGATCAGTGTGGTACATATGGAAACAGGGTCATGTACCAGAAATATATCATGTAATTTTCAACCATGAGTATGTTGTTAAGAAAAGTATCATGCAAGAGTTAAGACACAAAGGAAGCAAAAAAAAAAGTTGTTAAGGATTGTTAAGCCTGAGCTGTGCAGCAACCATCCAAGAGCCAACAGGACCAGTCTGTTTGATTCTTGCTTTCTATAATTATCTTTAGCAAACAAGGATTCAAATTGGCATTTGTTGAATATATCTATCACATACTGTATTGAGGGTACCTATTTTTGCTTCCAGAGTCTTGCAAGAGATAACCTTGCTACTATGAAGGTAAGAGTCAAAAAAGATAAAATTTTGATGTGCCAAGACTTAATACCAGCTCCCAGAAGTGCCAATGCTGGCAATCCACGGTTTTCACTGTGACAGTAATTTGGTCTCGGCACTCCAAAACTTGTCAAGATACCCCATTGTACACTCATTCTATTAAAATTCACTGGTTTGTGACACAATTAGACTAACCTACTAATTAAACTTTTTTTGCAAAGTCTTTAAAAAGTCTCCAAATCAACCTCAGGAATTGCCCTTAACTAGGTTGCAATAACATTAATTAACAAAACACTGATAACCAGAGATCTATCATGCATCCCATCACAAAGGGGGTTATTCATGTAGGAGCCAAAGCATCCAGCCGTAGCTTCGGTTGATTCTTCAGCTCTCTTCGGCCGCTGGAACCAAAGGGCTGTTGCATGGGCTATTCTGAGTGACTGAGCCGAAGTGACAGCCAAAGCGGGGCGAACGGTCTGCCGAAGGCTGGCCTTTCACCCAGCAAATGACAGCTGGGCGGAGCCAGCCATGATCTCATAGTAGACAATGGGATGCAGTGAGTGATGCTTAAGTTGCTCAGTTTTGAGACTTTCACTTCATGTTTGAATGGTAGTTGTGACAGTGTTTAAATGAAGGCACCATTAGGTTTTGCATGTAGCTTCTTATATTTAATCGAGTATGTGTATTTAGCTGGTTCTAAAGGGTTACACAGCTTTTCATTAAGTGAGGGGTCAGTGGATCAGGTCCATGTAACTGATAGATGAAGACCAAATTTTAGGACAAGTAACTGGAGAGAATGGAGAAACCAGCAAGCCTGCGGTAGAGTGTTCAAGGTGTCTAGCCTTGGGCCTTGGAGAACGACGGTTTCACCCAAGCTATGGTGGCAAAAGGCCTGCTGGTAACAGGGGCGGACTGACCATATTGGCATTCGGGCACGGCCCGAGGGCCAGCAGCCACTAGGTGGGCCTGTGGCCTCACCCCCTCCAATAGTTTTTAGATTGCTGAATGGGCCCGGAGAAGACCGCGGCTTGTCTCCTGCACCAGACTCTCCCTGGACGGCTGAGCAGCCGTTGCTGCCATTCAGATGGCCAAGGTGAACCCCCCCCGAGATAGTGTCACTCCATCCCCCTGCCAGCGCTTTATGATTTTTTTTTTATGAGCTGGAAATGGGGGGAATTTTAATCTTTTAGGCTCCATTCCCATATAGGGTTTGTGTTTCCCACTTGGTCTTCCGCATGGGACGCAAACGCTATATGTGAAACAACTGCATGATTCCGCTCGTTTGTGGCCATTATATAGCCACGAATGCACGGAATCTGCTGGATTAATGTACTTGCACTATTTTGGCGGCCACTTGGTTTCCACAATAGTCTGAAGAATGCACATTAAAGTGCATTTTTTTTCTGCTTAGTGCGGTTCCGCATGTATTCGTACAGCTGACTATTCATGGACAGCCGCCCGTGCATAGTCACAGCTCCATTCATACTGGAGTGTCTGTCTGCGCGTATTCAGCTGTATGAATATGGGCGGAGCCAAACTAAACAGAAAAAAATGCACTTTAATGTGCATTGTTCAGACTATTGCGGGGGGCTTGTATATGGGCGGAGCACAAGGGGGCCCCATAATCTTGAATTGCCCGGGGGCCACATGTGTTGTCAGTCCGCTCCTGGCTGGTAATATAGGATTGTCAAAAAGTGAGGTAAAATGGCAAGTTTAGTAGAAAGAGCATGAGGAAGCTTGGCCTGAAACCATTGGCATAGAGTGTCCATTGTGAGGGGGATAAGGAATAAAGGGAGCGGTGATATCAAGTAAGGCCCCAATGCAACACTTTCAACTCAAATTTGGTTTGATTTGATTACATTGATGAAAAGGAGGAAAGATAAGTGGCATGCGTGCTTCATGCTGT
Source organism: Nanorana parkeri (assembly GCF_000935625.1). NCBI lineage: Eukaryota > Metazoa > Chordata > Amphibia > Anura > Dicroglossidae > Nanorana > Nanorana parkeri. The sequence goes on along the minus strand of NW_017306672.1, from coordinate 674,375 downwards.
TCTAAATAGTAAATGGTTCAGAGGGAGAGCTGTTAATTAAAACAGAGGCTTTGGTGTTAAAGTATAAGGACATGGCTTTGGTAATAACATTGCTACCAATTAAAATTTGTCACAGTGCCGTATGTAGGAAAAAGCCAAATTGACCCTGTCAAAGGTCTTTTCAGCTTCAAAAGAAAAGAGACAGGTCAGTAAGTTGCGCTTACAGACATATATGAAATGTGGTAAATCATTTTGACAGTATTGTCCATGGCCAAAATGCCATAAACCACCTGCTGATAAGGAAAAATTATTATGTTGACCTGTATCTGCTACAGGTGGAGGGTGTTTTTTTCTGGGTTTCAGAATGACTGAAAAATGTGCAGTAAACATTTGAGAAAGGAGTGGATGTGCATGGTCAATGGAGGTAAACGTCTGGGCTAAGATGAGGATAAATAGAGAGGCAAAAGTTGTGCAGATATTTGGGGATGAAGCCACCTGAGCCTGGGAATTTTCCATATTTCAACAACTATTAGGGGAGAGTCCTGAGATGAGGAAATCTAATCTTCAATGGTGGGGAAACTGGTCTCCTGTATATATCATCAGAGATTCTGTGGTGTTAGGTATATGGGACTGGGTGTGAAAGTGTTGCAGATTCTAGATGTCAGGATAGAAGCAGGACATTTTTATCCCTTTGTCTTTATAAATGTTTGAGTTGGAGGTGTCTGTTATAAAATGGATGTGCCATTGCCTTGGTGTAGGATGTTTAATATGAGCTACATATTTCCCACATTTGTTGACTACTTTGAATTTAATTTTTCAGATGTTGTCCCTGGCAATGTGAGACCAAGAAGGCCCCTCCTGGCATTTGATAGTTCCAGAAATGTATCAGAACAAAAGTCTCATTTGCGTAGGTGTTATACTTCCCTGTGCCATGATCTGGTATCGGGTTTTGCCTCCTGTCCCATGTGCTCGGCCTCCTGCCAATCATATCTGAACCTCTGCATTAAATATTCTGCTCGCTCGTTTCTCAGCATTCAAGCAACATGTCGTTTGACTTGGCCAGACCCCCTGTGTGCTACTGTTGCATTGGATCCCTGCGGATTGCTATGTAGCTGCCTTGTTTTTTATATCTCCTGTTATTACATTGTGCTCCTTGTGAGATCCTACTTACCTGTGAGTTTGTCTTCCTCCTGTGTAGCTGTTGTCCTTGCAGCTCGCTCCTCTGTTTTCTCTGGATAGCCGTGTTATGCTGTCTCCCTGTTGTCTCCATGTGTTCCATGCCCACTGTTGTTTGGACTCCTGCTCCTGTATCCCTCTGTATCCTGTACTATATATCCTGTACTGATATGGTTTCACAGTACAAACCCAGATAAGAAAGCAAAGGGGGTATCGGTAGGGAATCACAAAAATGCACAAATAGACCTTAAAAGACATAGGGGTCTATTCACTAAGCTGGCGTAGGCAGCCAATTGAAAGACCGAGCTGAAGTGAAGTGAGCCAAATGCTGTTCGGCTATTCACTTCAGGCTGGTACGGCTAATTTCAGCCGTATATCGGCTGAAATCAGCCGTACATTGGGTGGCTTCGGGTCGGCCGAACATGCTGAGCAGGAGGAGTTCAACTCAGCCGATCCAACATCTATATTCTGATAGATGCCAAACAGCAGCGAGTGAATAGCCGAATGCCACTGAGCGGCATTCGGCTCGGCTGTCCTGCTCGGTCCCTTGGAGGGACCGAGCAGAACAGAAAAATTGTTTAAAAAGTCCAAAAAAATAAATAGAAAACCATTGTGCGGAGCTAGCAATGACAGCTAGCTCTGCCCAATAGTTTTTTACTGGCCGGCGGTTCTGCTGCTGTAAAAAAAACGAAAAAAAAACTCTCCCGGGCATTCTGGGAGTTTCCCGCTCCCGGCCGCCCAGGAGAGAAATACTGATTTTTCTTTTTTTTCTGGCACGGAGCCATGTCAGAATAGTAAAAAAAATATGTTTTTTGCCCATTGGAATGCATTGCTAGATTCCTAGTGGCTATTTCAATTTGCAATTGCCAATAGTAAACTAGCATTGCACCCACCCTCTGCTGCAGTTCTCCATCAGGTCCATCAGCAGAGGGCGGGTGCAATGCTAGTTTACTATTGGCTATTGCAAATTGAAATAGCCAATAGGCATTCCAATGGGCAAACATTTTTTAATTTTTTTTCCTATTCTGACACTGCTCCGTGTCAGAATAAAGAAAAGAAAAAGCAGTGTTTCTCGGCCCGGAGCAGGAGACTTCCGGAGCGCCCAGGAGAGTTTGCTGTCTGGAGATCAGTGTCCCTGGTTAGCTGGTAACCAGGGACGCTGATCTCTCTGCAAGTGGCCGGAGCCAGCGGTAAGATCACGGCTGGCTCCGCCCAGCTGTTAGAAGCAGGCTGTCGGCCGGCCAGCTTCGGCATATGCCTTCGGCTCGACTGAGCCGCTCGGCTAAGTTCGGGAGCTATACGGGCTATTGTGAATAGCCCGTACAGCAGCCCTTTGGGTCTACTGAACCGAAGGGGTCCTGGGGCCGAAGCTAGCCGAATTATCGGCCAAAGCTACGGCTAGATACTTCGCCTGCTTTGTGAATAGACTCCATAGTTATAGATAAAAAAGGGAGATATGTATTTTTTTATTTGTTTTATTTTAATAAATTATATTCACTTGTGAACATTTATGCACGAAATAAGGGTCAAAGTAGGTTTTGTACATGGGTACTAAATTGATTTCAGCATTTTGGGGTAGGCACACGTTTGGTTATGGGGGACATGAATTTAATATTTGATAATCAATTAGACACCACAGGAAAACCACACATAACAGGAGAGGCATTAAAAAAACTTAAAATGAAAATGGACAACATGAGACTAGTAGATGGGTGGTGAATATTAAACCCCCCAAAAAAGACTTTACATTTTATTCCACGGTGCATAAATCCTATAGCCGGATAGATCATATCTGGATACACCAGAAGTTACTAGACTATACCCCAGAGATTGAAATAGGACCGATACTGTGGTCAGATCCTTCACCAATATCCCTGACACTGAAAATAAAAAAACATTAATAGAAATATGGGAAATTGGAGATTAAATGATAATTTGTTAAAAAATATAGTCTGTCAAGAAGAAGTAAATCATACAATCAAAAACTTTATTAAAGACCACCATTATTATATCGCATCAAATCCTATCCAATGGGATGCATTAAAATGCGCAGTAAGAGGAATTTTGGTTAAACACTGTTCCAGATTGAAGAAAGAGAGGGCAGGAAAATTGAAGGGATTGTTTAAGAAATTAAATGAATTGGGGGTCATGAATAAGGTGAAGGCCACAACAAAAACTTCCACTCAACTAAATGGGGTAAGAAGAGACATTCACAATATTTTGGACCAACAATCACTGATTGTTAGAGATAAAGGCAAAAAACGATATTATGAGAAAGGAGAAAAATGTGGTAAGTTGCTGGCCAGGAGAATCCATCCAAGAGCATCCAATAACAACATAGTACGAGTTAAAGATGGAAATGGGAACATGCAACACTCACCATCCTTGATAACAGAAACGTTTCGAAAATATTATGCATCCTTATACTCATTACGAGGTAAATATGCAGACATGCCAACAGAGAATTTGGTAAACAAAGTAAGGAAATATATAAAGGAGGCAAACTTGCCTACCTTGAAACCTGAGGATGGCGAAAGGTTGAGTTCAACATTTACAGAAAAAGAAAAAAAAGAGGTGATTTCCTCATTAAAGGTCGATAAGGCACCTGGGCCAGACTGGTTCACAGCCCAATTCTACAAACAGTTTGAGGCATTACTTAGTCCATTCTTTACAAAAGCCTGCAACTCAGTCACATAGATTAGTCCATTCATAGCACAAGCAATGGAGGCACACATTTCTGTGCTCCCAAAACCAGGGAAATACTTTTTCGCCCAATCTCCCTTATAAATATTGATTTGAAAATATATGCAAAAATATTGGCCAATAGGTTAAAAAAGACCAAACTGGATTTGTCCAGGGACGGGAGGCTAGAGATAGCACTACCAGGGTTATCAATCTAATAGAACGAGCTCAAAAGGAGAAATATACTACTTTGCCTTCTGTCAATTGATGCTGAAAAAGCATTTGACAGAGTAAACTGGATATTCCTTAGAGAGTCTCTCTTGCAAGCGGGTGTGGGAGAGCTATTTATATCTAAGGTGATGGCATTATATACACATCCAAATGCAGAGGTTAGGGTTAAGGTGCCCAAACACCTTCCGATAATTGTCCGATAATTGCGGGAAATCCCGCGATCGTACAATTATCGTAAGGTGTGTGGAAGCCATGCGACCTCTACTACTGTAAGGTCGCACGTCTTTTATCTTAGGAACATGTTCGAAAACCCGCCGAGTATCGTACAATGTTCGGCGGGTGTGTAGCATGTTCGTAAGATAAAAGCCGGACGGGCCGGTGTGCGCAAGCACACACGGCCCGTTCGGCATTACGGTCATCGGAAAACCCGCCCTTCAGGGGGGCGTGGCTTGCGATCATCGCAAGTACGATCTGCCTGTCCAAGATAGGCAGATCATATGTTTTTTTAATTACCTTACAACCATCGCAAGACAAAGGTCTTGCGATGGTTGTAAGGTGTGTGCCCAGTCTTCATGGGGATTTGTCCGCCTCCTTCCCAATATTTAATGGCACTCATCAGGGATGTCCTCTGTCACCTCTACTATATGTAATAGTGATGGAACAACTAGCGGCCACTATTAGGAAGAATCCCTCGATCCGAGGTATGCCCACTTCAACACATCAAAATAAAATAGCATTGCATGCAGACGATCTACTCCTTTTTATAACGTCCCCAATAACATAATTTCCTAATATTCTTAAAGAGCTGAAGGAATACGGCGAATTGAGTAACTTTCACATAAACTTATCAAAATCTGAATTCTTAAATATATCATTAACTGATAAAGTAAAATCTAGTATAAAGCTACCCATTCAGATGGCAGCCCAATCACATCGTATATTTAGATGTTAATATTCCTAAAGATCTTTCTACATTGTATGCCATTCACTTTAGGGATTAGATAGACAATATTTTTGCCCAATTCTTTACATGGAATAGCCTAAGTCTAACATGGATAGGCAGGGTAAATGTTCTAAAAATTGACATTCTGCCAAAAATTCTATATAGACTTCAGACAATTCCTATTTTATTGCCAGATTCTTTCTTCCGAAAAATAAAGTCGGCAGCAATGAAGTTCGTATGGGCAAATAAAACTGCTAGAATTGGTGCAAAAGTATTGATGAGATCAAAACAAAGAGGAGGACTGGGAATCCAGGGACTTTGTACTCTATCATAAAGCAAGTTTAATATCTAGAAAAATAGATTGGATACATAGTAGCCAAGATAAGTGGGTAGTAAAACTGGAGGCAGACATCTCCCCTATATCTTTGAGGAATCTCCCATGGCTGCCAGTAGAGAGTAGACCACAAATGTCAACCTTGCCATTCCTAGTGAAACCGGTACTACGAATATGGGATAGGTACGCCATTAAATATAATCTATCATCTAGACCGGGGCCCTGACTCCCATATTGGGTAACCCACAATTTCCACCAGGTATGCAAGAGTTTTCTCTATTAAATATGGAGAGTACTCCCCACGTACAGATATGGCAAGTATTAGAACCAGGTAGAGAGGAACTGAAAATGGAATTAAGACCAGAGGGACAAACTAATGGGAAGCTATGGATGGAGGCAGTACAGTTATTAGACTATATTATACATCTTAGGACTTATAAAACTCTTAATAGGACATTTACGCCATTTGAGAAATTATGTACATCAGAAACACCTATTACTCATACTCTATCAGTGGTATATGGCATGTTGAGAGAAGAGGAGGATAAGGGACACACTAAGTATATGAAAATATGGGAACAAGATATCAAAAGAGAAATATCAGACAAGGAATGGGGAAGAATATTCAATATGACACATAGTTCTGTGATATCTTCATTTCACCAAGAAAAAATCTATAAAATAATATCTAGATGGTACAGGTGTCCAGAAGGAATTAAACATATAAACCCAGAAGTGTCTTTTGTGTTGGAGGTGTATTATAGAGGAGGGGACATACTTGCATATTTGCCATTGGAATAGGAGGGTAATGAATATATGGCCAAGTGGCAAAGATATGACCTCTGGATAGATATATAAAATATACAAAATATTAACAACATTTGTAGACCTGTATGAGTGATATGATATTAAGGAAGGAATAATGCCTTCTGGAGGATTGGGAGAAGGACGCGAAGGGGGAAGGGAGGGTAGAAAAGAGGTACTGTATTTTTCCGTGTATAAGACTATACTTTTTCTCATAAATATTTACCTAAAAATGGTGGGGCGTCTTATACACGGGGGGGTCGAGAGGAGAACCACGGTTGTGAAACTGCTGATACCTCTGCAAACTAGCCTCACGAGTGAAACTTCCGATTGCAGAGACAAGCTAACAGGTTTCCTCCAATCATGAGCCTTATGTACCTGATGTCAGGTGATGCTGCGGAGAGCCTTTAGCCAGTGCCCAGATGCAACAGAGGGCGCTAATGTCAGAGCTTTCTGAGCCCATAAAAATGTCAGAAAACAAAAAAAATACCGGTACCAGTAAGCAGCTGTCTTACACTGCAAAATTGAAACTGGATGTAATCAATTATGCAAAAGAGCATGGAAAATATTGATTTCTGAATTTTGGGTAAGAAAAGTGGGGGGTGTCCTATACATAGGGGCTTCTTATAGACTGAAAAATACGGTACATATATTAAGGGAATTTTAAAGGGTAAGGTAGATGGGGATATGCACAAATAAGGTTTGTCATAAGAATGTATTTTCGGGACTATTATTTAGGTTATAAGTTGAGTAGGCACACAAGTATATAGGGAGGGAGGAGGATAGATTAGAGGATTAAAAAAGTAACACAAAAATTCGAGTATTGTCAATAAGACATCATAATTGAACACAGGAAGAATGTACACATAAGAAGAGTAGAGTAATATCAAGAGGAGGTGGATGGGTAGACACAGACACAGAATATAGACCATTGAGAAGGAATAACACAAGAGGGGTATAAATGTTGACTTTTTCCCAATCCTCCAGAGGAAGATATGAATGGTGAAATGAATGAGAGAAGAATGAGGAGGTAGATTTGATAGAAATTGTTAGGGATTGTTACTCCGATACAAAAAACGAGTACATGTGCCGCGTCCACCATCTTCAGTGACCCGAATCCGCCGCACACAGGACCTCCATCACATCTTCAATGAAGCAAGATGGCCGCGAACTCCTTAGTCATCTGCTCCATTCTGACCTCTTCTCCGGGCTGATTGGCCGATTGGATGATTGACAGGCTTCCTCACCAGTCAGGAGTTACTACAGAGTGTTCATGTTCTTCATAATATTAAGAAATTGACCTAAAATCATGATTTTGTATTGCTTTAGAAAACATTTGACCTGTTCCTTTAAGAAAAAGTATCGGTAATTGGTATCGGCGAGTACTTGAAAAAAGTATCGGTACTCGTACGCGGCCTTAAAAAAATGGTATCGGTGCATCCCTAGAAATTGTATATGAGGGCAGATGTATGAATATTTTTGCTCTGTTTATCTAAAAAAAATGCATTATGTAAGTTGCACTGTATTCAAGAGTTATTATAATAATAATAAAAATATATTAAACAAAAAAAAGAAGGTCTTTCCACTGACAGTGTACCTAAAATTATATATTTCAAAATATTTCTCAAACAAGGAAAAAATGCTGATTCCTGTACTTAACAGGTCATTTTTACAGTTACCGGAAGCTAGGAAAATTTATGTAACATCTTTCTCTATTTGGTTTCAGTCCTACAAGGTTTCTCTGGCTCTCCATGTTTTCCATTTACTTCTTATGCTGTCCTCCTAATATAGACACTTCCTGGTATTTCACTATGTGGCCAAAGAATTATGACTTTCTGTCTTCCCCTCTTCCGTTTTCCATCCCGTATCTTTGCCTTGTTCCTCTTACTCACACATGTGCCATATCTCCTATTATGCTTTTTCCTTATCAGCTTGTCATTTCCTATGGGACATTGCATCCCTGTTTGGGATTGTTGTGTTAAAGCATCTAGAATTCTTGTCTTGTATTTACTGCTGTCTTCCTTTTGGTCACGCCATGCTTGTGATGCTAATTAAGTCTGATGAGCTCCAGACTGAGAGTGCGGAGAATAGGAAAGTTGTACTGAATGCAGTTATCCCCTCATTTTTCCAAAATGTGCAAGTATGCAACCAATGTTTATATTCCATCTAATGTTTTGCTAAAGGGGGTTACCATTTTGGGAGACCACATACCAGACTGAAATGGCACAAAGTAGGCCATCATAAATCCCAATAAAACAATCCAGTTACAGAATATTTGACAGGGCACATGCCCAGTGCCATTAAAACCATTAGCAGGATGTTCACTTACTCCTGAGCTGTAGGACTAAAATAAAAATGTAGCATGCTGTTTCCAACCTCCTGAAATGCTATTTTTTTTGTCTGTCTTTGGCACCAATATTGCCAGTTATGGACCTGGAATAATCATGCAGCCGAGTGGTCACAATGTAACTCTACATGCAACTCTATTACTGGCATTGATTTACTAAAGGCAAATAGGTTGTTTACTTTTCAAGGGAATTTTCACTTTGCAAGGGAATTTTTCCTTAGCTTTGTGAATGAGGTGATGTTTTGCTCACTTTAATCATGCAATCATGTCCAAGCAAAAATACAGGGTTTTTTTATTGTGTGAGTGACAATCAGTTTCATAATCAGAGTTCAGCAGGAGCTGCCTACACATTTATATAGTACAGATTTCTCTTTTTTTGACCTGGTGTTTGATTGATACATGTGTATGGGTCTAGTAAACCCTTAAAAAAAGCACATGAATGGAAGACCTAACCTACATTTTCAGAGATATCACTTTTCTTTTTAATTTGCCTATAGCAATACATTTTAAATTTGCATCTTTACATGTAGCACATTATTTTACTGTAGCCCAAAATTAAACCATAAATGTAAGTAAAGTATTGTAAAAGTTACAAATTCAATGAATGTGTAAATTAACAAAAATCCGACATTTCAAAAATGCCTCGAGCCAGGTGTGACTTATCCAGAAAAAGTTTTTAGAAGAACCTTGATGTATCTGACCTTTTCTTTTTTCTAGGATATGATTTGCCCTTCATTTTTATATATTCAGCATTTTTTCACAACTACAATAAAAACTGAAGAATTTAGAAAAAAAAAATTTTTAATTCACAGATATGGCTAGTCAGTACAGTCAGCTTGTCAGTAGACTGTATTTATGTAAAACATTGTGTACATAATACTCAATCCTTCTATGAAGTTGGAAGGTGGTTTTGTAGCATCTAGAATCTAATTTGCAAAGTTTGAATTTTTCCTGCAAGACATTAATAAAAAAAACATACTTAAGCTAAAACTGAAAAACTGAACATCTTGGAACAACATCATGCTGCGTTTATAGAAAAACGTGTACTGTAGGATCTCAACAGAAGTCCATTTAACAGAAGCACAACATGCCGTAGAACATCTTGACTTATTTGGAAGACATCCATCATTAGACATAAATGAAATGTAGACTGCAATATACATATGCATATGCTAAGTGGATACATATTTTAATTAGCCACAGACCATCTGGCCCCAATATTTAACCAAAAATGTACCTGTCTGTGCAATTAAAATATTTTGTACTTTTATCTATATGTTTTCACATGGCTTGCGAAGTGTTTTTTAATAAATTTATTGAGTTCAGATTGTATTCAGTGCAATTTATTCTCTCTCTTGACAATATTAAGTAAGATTGTAGGATACGTTGAGTACGTAGGTTTGTGCCATCTGCACTTGGTGTCTAAATTATAGATATATTGAAAAAGCTATCCTGCACAGTATTCCTCATACTAAAACAATCTACTAATACAATTAATTAGAAGGCTAAGATAGAAGAAAAATAATGGGGCAATAGATAAGTCTCCATGTCTGGAAAAGTGGGTTAATTGCTAGTATTTCATGCTATGAGAGATTTATTTGATGATATTTATTTTTATAAATGGGTTTGAAAATAAGTGTTTTGTGGTATCTCAAAAAAGATTAATTATTGCTCACCTTTCCTGGCAACGTATGGGTCAGTTATTGAGCTAGCATTGTGAATACTATAAAAAGGCCTCTCCCAGTTGTGACTTCTTTTCTTTGTCTTGTTTCTAAATTTCTAGAACTTTCTCAGTAAAAAGCACAATAATATATAATAAATCTACTATCATGTAAATAAGTAGCATTTTGTCCTTAAGGTATAACTAAAGGCAGAACTTTTTAAATTTTTGAATAGAGTGGTAAAGTGTTAGAACCACTGTCATGTTTTTATTTCGGTCTGTGTCCCCATTAGGTAGAATCACCCTCTCTAATTGCCCCAATTAGCAATGTCACTGGGAATTAAACTCAGTATCAATCCAAAATTTTGTGCAACCAAAACCGAAATAGAGGGGAAGCCTGCTAACTTATTTTCATGACAATTGTCTAATATGAGGGGATTTCCCTCACATTGGAAAGATATAACCTTTTTTTTAAAAACGCTTTCTATATACTTTAATACAAAAAAACAATAATGCTATAGAACTTACACAGATTCATGTGATGGAATTATTTTTTCAGAATTGTGGCTTAAAACTCAAATTAAATGTATAATGGTATCTTAAATTAGGCCAAATGTATCAGTGAGCTGTATGCTGGCTGTAGTTATCCCTCTGATCTTATTCCCTCCCTGTGATGCTGAAAAGCACAGTGTTGCTTCATGTTCATGATACTTGTCTGTTCATTTGAAAGGAATGCTGACTGTTTTTGTTGTACAGATAGATAAAATACACCACTCCACACTAAACACTTAGGGGTCTATTCGCAAAGCTGCCAAAAGGATCTAGCCGTAGCTTCGGCTGATCCTTTGTCTAGATTCGGCCCCAGGACATCTTCGGTTCAGTATAACTGAAGGGCTGCTGTACGGGCTATTCAATATAGCCTGTACAGCTCCCAAAGTTGGCCGAGTGGCTCAGTCGGGCCGAAGGCACATGCCTTGCTTCGACTGAGCCGAGGTGAAAGGCAAAGCTGGCTGAACGGCCGACCATTGGCCGGCCGGCAGCCTGCTACTGACAGCTGGGCAGAGCCAGCCGTCATCTCACAGCTGGCTCCGACCACTTGCAGAGACAGATCAGCGTTCTTGGTTACCTGGTAACCAGGGACGCTGATCTGTCATTACTCTCCCGGACGCTACGGGAGTCTCCCGCTATTAGATAGCGGATCCCGGCCGCCCGGGAGAGAAACACTTTCTCCCAGAAAGGTTTACTCTGCTTGATCGAGCAGAGTAAACCTTTCCCTGCACTGTTTTTTTTTTCTTTCTCCTGACATCGGACCCGCCGGCTGCCGTCAGTCAGAAATAAACAGCATAGGAATGCATAGCTAGATTCCTATTGGCTATTTCACTTTGCAATAGCCAATAGCAAACTAGCTATTGCACCCGCCCACTGCTGCTGTCAATCAGCAGAGGGGACATGAAGTTCTCCATCAGGTCCTCTCTAGTGATTGACAGCAGGAGAGGGCGGGTGCAATAGCCAGCTTGCTATTGGATATTGCAAATTGAAATAGCCAATAGGAATCTAGCTATGCATCCCTATGCCTTTTTTTTATTCTGACGGCAGCAGCTGTCAGAATACTAAAAAAAAAGAAACCTGCAGATAGCAAAGATGCTATTGCTTCCTCTGCTATCTGCCATCATTTCAGTGGGGTGCTATCTCCCCCCTGCATTACCATGAGAGTTTAGCAGAGCCTGAGGTGATATGAAAGCCGACTCTGCTGAGCTCTCATGGTACTGACAGTTCAGCGTCCCCTGGTTACTTGGTACCCAGGGGACGCTGATGTGTCAGTACCATGAGAACTCAGCAGAGTCGGCTTTCATATCATCTCCGGCTCTGCTAATAATTTTCTATTTTTTTCCCTGCTTTTTAAAACTGTTTTTCTATTCTGCTCGGTAGCACAGAGGTTTGGCTCACTTCACTTTGGGTCAGTTATTCACTCGGCTGCCTACGGCAGTTTTGTGAATAGACTCTTAGATCCTCCATTGAGCATCCAAAGAGATGTACACTTACTAGACAGTTATAACTACAAAATTGTAGGTCTACATGTATTTTAAAGTTTACACAATCTCTCAGCTTCCACAAAAAGTTTTTTTCCAGTTAAACCTTAGCATGATCACGTGAGTTCAGACACTGCTAGATATGTTTTATTTTCTCACTTTTTCAAGAGACAAGTTAACAATCAGCTCTGGCATTTTAGGAGCTTTACAGTCTTGGTCTTCTGTCCTTACATCATTGGCACTGGATGTTTTAATTAAAAAGAAGAATATGTTCATCCTCATCTGCTTTTAACTACCAGCATCACATGCCAGCCATGTGGACATTCATCCCTATGGCTGATAGGCAATAAACATAAGTCCACCTTCATGTTCATACTTTCAGGTATGTCCTACAAACAGAACATATCCATTTCTTTCAGTGAAAATATTGAACCTGGCTTAGGGCAAGTCTAGCAGGATGTGTAATATGTTTCTGTGACTCCAGAGATTTAATGTTCAGTTCATGTAATGGAATTCAAAAACAAGATGTCTTGCTGCACTCCTAACCAGAGTAACCCCAAGCTGGGTGGGTGCTTGTAGTAACCACGGAAGGCACCGTGTGAATCACAGAATAAAGGAATAATGTCACCAGCACACCAGTTTTTGTTAGTCAATGATCCATTTTAATGGCACATTTTTCTGAGCCTGATGAAGGGGACCCCCTGCGGCCCCGAAAGCGCTTGTGTATTGGATGGCAATGTGCCATTAAAATGGATCATTGACTAACAAAAACTGGTGTGCTGGTGACATTATTCCTTTATTCATGTAATGGAATTGTCACAAAGTTATACCTCTCCAGTTTACATTTACACACAGCATGGAGCACAGTGCACTCTCTGGATGGCTTGTATCTGATGATCATACAGGAGTTAATCATAAAAAAATTCTAAATGCACCATTTAATGCTGAAATAGGTCTACCATCTAGAGTGGACATATCCTCATGTTGACTATGATCATATAGCACTATCACATATAACATGTACATCAGTGTGAAGCCTGCCGGAGGTTCAGCTCAGCCGATCCAGATGTTGGATCGGCTGAGTCGAACTCCTTCTGCACTTCGGGTCAGCCGAACATGCTGAGCATGTTCGGCTGATCCGAAGCCAAACGAAGCAAGCCGATGTACGGCTGAAATCAGCCGTACCAGCCTGAAGTGAATAGCCGAACAGTGTTCGGCTCACTTCACTTTTGATCGGTCATTCACTCGGCTGCCCTCGGCAACTTTGTGAATAGACCCCTATATGTTTGTTATGTGTTGCTATTCACACAGCATGCCTAAAAATAATTTTACAAATATATATTTCTTACCTTTTAGATGTGTCTATATAGCAGGCCTTTGCACGCTTTTCTTTCAATTTCTAAGTGACAATTTCCATGTCTCATCTTAACTATTGCAACTCACTCCTCATTGGCCTACCTGTATACAGGGTATCTGCCCTTCAGTCTGCCATGAATGCTGCTACCACATTCATCCACCTCCCCAACTAATCATTGTCTGCAACCCCTCTCTGCCAGTCCCTCCAATGGCTACTAAACACCCGAAGAGTAACATTTTAAATATTAACAATTACTTACAAAGCCATTCACAACTCTACCCCACCTACATGTCCAACCTCATCTCAAATTATCACCATCCTTTTCACTCCTCTCAAAACCTCCTGCTCTATCATTAGGTAGAAAGACTAGGGACATACTGAGCATCCCATCATTAACATACAAGGCATCTAGATGTTCAACCCTTTGTTAGGACAGACGTTGTTTAAATACAGTTTTCAATGAGATCTGCCACCACAGTACTGAAAGGTTAATTATGCTAACATTAACCTGCCCAGCACCTTTGAATTCCAGAGCAAAACTCAATACAGAGAATAGCCATCCCTTTAAAACAAAGAATGTATAGAACAAGTAGTACTTTAAAAAATGTAAGTTATGCTATGTGAATGAGAAACGTAACAAAAATAATATTGGTGTTATCCCAATTTGGCTGTGGAAAAACACTTTAAAGGAGAACTATGAGATGAGTGATTTCCACTCACCTCATAGTTCTAGCCGACCTGTGACAATGAGACTGTCACAGGTCGGCTCAGTAGATCGGGAGGTGAGCGAACACATACCGGGTTCGCTCACCTCTCGATGCTGTCACGACTCTCTGCCGTGACAGGGGGAGGGGCTGGATTCCCCTCTCCCCGCTCCGATCTGCCAGCGCTGACTGGCAGAACGGACGGGGGAGGGGGCGGGTACAGCTGGCTCTGCCTCTAGATAGGCAGAGCCAGCTGTCACTCACGTAGCTGGGCGGATCTTGACGTCCAGGTCAGGATCCGCTGCGGCGTCTTAGTATACTGCGAGCTGTAGCTCGCGGTATACTGAGCTTAGGGTAACGGGAGGATGCTAGTTTGTATCCTCCCGTTACCCTAAGTAGAACTATGGGGGGAAACACTGACCACATAGTTCTCCTTTAATTAGAATGCATTTTTCCTAGATGCAGCTTCAGTGAGTTAAAATATGATGGTTTACTATGAGCTATTGCAATTTTGCTCTTTTTCATAGCTTTGTGAAATAAGATTTTTCATGCAAAAAAAAATCTGTATTAGCCATAGCAACCAATCAAATCCCAATGCATTGTTATCCAGAGCAATTTCTCTAATTGAACAACAACTTATAAGTGTACTTAATATATTTTTTTATAAAAAAAACTGTCATATTCACTTAAAAAGTTCTGAATTGATTAGCATGTCAAGAAAACGTGTAGATCAGATAATAACCAGTGTTCATAATGTACACAGTAAAAAGAATAGACTTTTTCATTGTCACTTGTTTCCAGAAAGTTTACCCGTATAATAATGAATGTACTGTACATAGATTCTATAACCAACTTAATGCAATGGGGTACCAGCTCGGAATAAATTACAGGAACCATGAAATGACTACCCTTGGTGGGCAACAGACATGATCATAAAATAGCACTCCCAGCATTTCACATAAAATGGCATTAAATATTTATTGTTTTTCTTTGCAAAACAGATAAAATGGGATAGTGGAACTCTTGACAAATATCACCGTGCTGTACACAGATTTATAGAATAACACTGACTTAAAACAATAGCAGCATTGCATTAAAACAAAAGTTCACTCTGGCTGCCTTTCCAGACAATGAATGAATATGGACAGAGTAAATATTAGTTTAGAAGCCACAAACTCATCATTATTAAATTAGAGAAGCACTCCAGGCAAAACACAAACTTCAATCATAAATTTGTGATATAAAGTGAATAGCTATTTATCTGTTTCTGCTTTCGAATACATATCTTAAATGAGAAAACAGCATTGCATATCTTTTGGAGCTTTGGCATAAAATGCAGCCTGATTTAAATAACATGTTCCAGGCAACACACTAAACAGACAATACAGACAATAAAGTAGTTCAATCCAGCAGTGTATCCTCCCCAAAACAATAAAATATTCACCTACAGCTGTGGGGAGACCTCCAGAACTTATTTTTGCCACCTGTAGTGATATGCCAATCAGCAAGAACATATGCTGCCATATGGGCAGAACAACTCTGGATATGTAAACAATTAACCCTTGCAATGGGACTACCCCAGAACTGAAAGGGTTAACCGCTCATTTTGGTCTATGGTCTAAAATTAAAAAAAGATATACTCAGCCCAACCCTGCTTATAGACTGGTCCATGCAGCCTTTTCTTCCCCCGCCTCCGACTGTCTAAGAATCTGTGATATAATCATGTCTACTGACTTACCATTGGATGTAAGGACATTGAGGGACCTTCCACAGCCTGAGTAGAGGGGAAGAGAGGTGAGCAGTCACCGTTGCTGGACAGAGGATCAGGTTAGTGTTTCTTCTTTATTGTAGACCCTAGACCAAAATGAGCACTTAACCCTTGCAGTACATGGGTAGCAACAATGCAAGGGTTCATTTTGACATGCATTGGGTTCTTCTTTAAGGAGAAAATTCTTAGCTTTGTGTAAGTTCTGGTAAGATGGACTTGGAGCTTCCACATGGCTTCTCCCTAATTCCGTGGGAAATCCAAGCAGTTGGAATGAGAAGTAATCATACATATAAGCATTTGGGGGAATTATATTTAGGTAGACCTGTGGTTTTGACCTGCATTAGCTCACAGTGAAAAAAGGAAAAAAGTAAGTGTACATGACCAGTCATTATCTAGGATATTTATCCTGACTGTGGTCCTCCTTTAACCCTTTCCTGCCCAAGAGCTATTGAAATGTAGATATTCAGGTCAAATTTATAAGTGTTTTGGAATGCAGCAAACCCAAACTGTCTGACTATATCCTACTCTGTCTGCCTCATCTCTTCAGGGAAGCCTATCCTTCCTCAACCTAACCACTGAAATATCACTTTCTTAAAAATGTGTAAAAAATAAATCAAGGCAACTGGAATTGCTGTATTTTTCTTAAAGACGTTTCGCTGGTCATCCGACTAGCTTTCTAAATTCATGATTCTGAATTGAGAAAGCAAGTCAGATGACCAGTGAAATGTCTTCAAGAAAAATACAGCAAGTTCAGTTATCTTGATTTTTTTTACATATATATAGTACCATGACCTGGATGTATGAGAACCTTCTTAGACACTTTCTTAAACAATTCATTCCCACACAGCTTCATGTTCGGCTGATCCGAAGCCACACGAAGCAAGCCGATGTACGGCTGATTTCAGCCGATGTACGGCTGAAATCAGCCGTACCAGCCTGAAGTGAATAGCCGAACAGTGTTTGGCTCACTTCACTTCTGATCGGTCATTCACTCGGCTGCCCTCGACAGCTTTGTGAATAGACCCCTAAGACTAATTTTGAATGTAGGACACAGTAGGAGTTTGTGTATTGTGATGTTGGGGAGGTTAGCACAAATGGCGAGCGCTTAAGGACCAGTCATGAAGCCGTTTTCACAGAACAAAGGACAGTCTTTTATTAATTCCAAAGGCAGAAAAAGGAAATCCAACATAAATAGCTTTCTTCAGCATACAAGCTCACCCTTCACAGGTTATCCTGTTCAGTGTCATAGGACCTTATGGTTTTTCTCAACAGAATCTCTTCCTGGATATTCTGTGCCTTTGAGCATCTTTTGAATTCACCCACACACACACACACACACACCTCGTGTGCCTGGCTCTCTCTGGCTCTCCAAGCCTTCCAGTCTCCAACACATGCACAGCCTCCTGTCTTCACTCTGGCTTCTGGGTGGAGTCCGCCTGACTCCTGTACACAACCTGTCCCTCTTCCCAGCAGGAGCCCTGAACACACTCTAGCACCGTCTCCATGAGGGATGCACACAGGTGCACAATCAGGTGCTGGCTGCCACTGAAGCATGGACCCAGGAATGGAGATTTCATCCCACCCAGAGCTCTAAGAATTCTCCTGGCTCCAGGATCCCAACTATGATCCAGAAAACCTGGAAATGACTGAGAAGCCAGCTCTTTCCTGGTACAAGCAATTGCTTCCTGGAGCCACTGAGCCCCTCTGGCTGAGAACCCTGGGTGACTTTTAGGCCACCTAACACCGTGGTATTGCCACACAATGCCACAGTATTGTAGGCGATGTATCCTGGGATGTCTGTCTTTAAATTATAACTGAAATGAACGAGGGATAACTATGAACTAACAGTCACATATTGCTGCATCACTATTTTAAGTCATTATGCATTGTATCTCATAACTATTCTTGCCTGGGGCTGTGCAGATTTTGTCATTTAATTTCCCAGTACTAATTGTCTGTGTAGGCTATAATGGCCCTCTCATAATGAAAAGAAGCTCTCAACCACTAACACGTTACGTATGTGTAAATATATAATATACACCTGAGCTTTATTTCATTTGCTACATTAAGAAGGGTGAGAAACCTCATAGGAATCTGGTTAGTATGGGGTGTGTGATTAAGGTAGTCAAGCAGATGTTTCAACTTATTCATGTGACATAATGCATCTTTATAAAATTGTTATCAACTAGCTTACACATTCAGCGGCAGTATGTATACACTGTATACTAGCTAGACTAACTGCTTTGATTAATTAATTAGCAGCCTTATGTGCAACACTTTTATTGGTTATCCATTAACTAATTTTGATCAGGTAAAATGAAAGAAAGCTGACGTGTTGAAGAACAGTTTTATCTTTGACTGGCCTTATGCAAGTAAAACTCTCATTAAGAATGAGATTTTCTGGGAAAACTGCCCATACACCTTTTCCCTCCATTTGTCTATCTTCAGGATGTGGTGCATGTGCAATAAAGTGTATTTTTGCTTTTGTTTCAGATGTGGTATTTTAGAGTTTTTACTGTCTTATGTGTTTACTTTTATTTTTTATTTATGTTGATGGGGCCATTTTTAAGTTTGGTGTGCTCAAAGTGGAGTGTTCATTTGTTACTGTTCTTGGAGCTGCTGTCTATTTACAGCATGCTGCTGCATTCTCATGCCAGAGACTACAGCTCTGACTATACTTCTGGCCCACTGAGGATATGAGAATTTTGGATCTCATACTATGGGAGTGAAGAGTGAACTCTGTGAACCATTCATAGAATATTTGGCATTTGCAATGGGAAATAGGGGCATATAAATAACACTAGAGCATTTGTGTATGAGATCTGCAGCTCTCATATCCACAGTGGGTCAAAAAAAAAATACCAAGAGCTATATTTGTATACAATAATTGAAAAGCAAACCTTTGCCTGGAGTTCTTCTTTAAACTTAATGACATTTACTTTGCTAAAGCACTGTGTATAAAGAATAACTGCCATGTAAAATATTGTTTTGCATTTTTCCTTCTTTGTTGGATTTTACTGCTGATGTACTTCTTCAGCCTATTTCAGTCACTATCTACCTACAGGTTGGCTGCACTTCATTGCTCAGGGCTAGCTTCTTAAAATGGTCAATGGAGGCCATGCCTGTGCAATGAGTGTTGGCATAGCAGGAGAACAGAAAGAAGACAAGTGTTGCCACATAACAGGCAGTTCCTGAGCAAAATTTAATGGCAGAATCCCCAGGTATTATTTTAGGTAGTATTTTAGAAAGAGTGATAACTTTTGATTGCATCAAGTTACTAAAGCCCACATTACATTTTAGTGGTTGTATTTAGGTCTAATTTAAGTTTTGCCATGTTGTTGCTAACTTGACCAAAGGTACAGAAAAGTAATACATTGATAGTCATATGAGCTTTCATGAAAACTGGCCAAACAATTGTGACATTATAAAGAGATTCACTTATGTGATTTTCAGAATGAAAAGTTAACCGGCAGAGTGTAGTTGTAGTTTAGACGTTAAAATCTATTCATTGCATCTTTTCAGTATTACAAAGGAAAAAGTTCATGCTGTCATTGATTGACCTTTAAAATGAAAAATGTGGCTGGCTTATGGTTAATAAGAAAGCAATGATTTCTAGGCACTAATACACTCTCTTTATTTGTAGGAAGCTTTCCAAATAATTTTGAAAGACTTAAATGAATCTCAAAAATAATACAATTTATTCAAGGGATAACATTAATGTAAAGTAATTTGCAAGTCTGTGAAGCTTGTAAAATTATACTTTGTAATCATTTACCAGTTCTTTCTGGAAATCCATCAGGTACATATTTTTTCCTATCATAAAAATAATAATACAGAACAAACCATACAAGTATGTATCTTAGCAAAACATCATGCATTAAAACTTATCAAAAAACAAAAACTACATTTTTATATACTGCAGCTTACCAGTCCTTATAAGAAGTGCCTGCACCAGTCTTTATGTTTCCTTTCACCTGGTAATCCTGTGTATAACTAACTATCTTACCCTGAATAGCTACACTTACTCCTCCACTGTATTTATGGAGGGAGTCATGGCTGCCACACAGGCTTAACTTCAAACATGTTTCACTTTGTTCTCCCCATTACAGGAAGGGATTAGTAGTTTACACAAGAAATATAGCATTGCTTTTGTTTCTATTTCATATCACAGAAAGTTAGGACAGTGTATTTCTGGAAATAGAACAGAACAACAGGTATTTGCTAAAATGGTCTTAACCTGGAACATTTAAATGAATGCAGCTATTGGTAAGCTGCAACATGACATTAGAATATTTGTGCATATGATCTGCAGCTCTCATATATTCAGTGGGCCAGAAGAATAGCAAGAGCTTTCCTATACAGTATGAGAACAAGTATAAATTGAAAAGAACAGGGCAGCAATCCTGGATTTGCATACACATCAGCAGAGATAACTTTTATGTATTTACAAAACAACTGCAACAAACCCTTTGCCTGGAGTTCTGCTGTAACTTTATGATCAACAGATATTTGCAAAAATGGTCTTAGCCTGAACATTTTATGTATATATGCAGCTATTGGTGAGCTGCAAAATATTTAATTGTATTCTTGATTTTAGATATGCTTTAGGGTAAACCTGACAGTACACTAATGGTAATAAATAGGCACCTAATGGACACTGCCTGGAAATATGTCCTCTATGTATATAATTATGAGTTGCACATAGAAACAAGGTTTTTGACATACTAACAAACTATAATAGGATTATTCACATTAGGAGCATGTGAACAAAGCAATAACTGTGACAATCACCAAGCATTCAAGCAGGTGAATCAATCACTGTAGTACAATACATATACACTGTAATTGAATACACCTGCACTTGGTGAATGCCACATCCACTGCTTCACATATACATGGTTATGTTGCTCTCTGTCCCACCAAAATCTATTTACAGTATCCTTAGGGGTCTATTCACTAAGCTGCCGAAGGATCTAGCTGTAGTTGTGGCTTATCCTTCGGCTAGCTTCGGCCCCAGGACCCCTTTGGTTCTACTATTCACTATAGCCCGTACAGCTCCCGAAGTTGGCCGAGCGGCTCAGTCAGGCCGAAGGTATATGCCTCGGCTCGACTGAGCCGAGATGAAAGGTGAAGCTGGCCGAACAGCCTGCTACTGACTTCTGGGCGGAGCTATTAGATAGCGGCTCCCGGCCACCCGGGAGAGAAACACTTTCTCCCAGAAAGGTTTACTCTGCTCGATCAAGTAGAGTAAACCTTTCCCTGCTCTGTTCTTCTTTTTTTTTTTTCTGATGACATCGGAGCCCCCGGCCGCCATCAGTCAAAAAAAAACAGCATAGGAATGCATAGCTAGATTCCTATTGGCTATTTCACTTTGCAACAGCCAATAGCAAACAAGCTATTGCACCCGCCCACTGCTGCTGTCAATCAGCAGAGGGGACCTGAAGTTCTCCATCAGGTCCCCTTCTAGTGATTGAGAGCAGCAGAGGGAAGGCGCAGTAGCTAGTTTGCTTTTGCCTATTGCAAAGTGAAATAGCCAATAGGAGTCTAGCTATGCATTCCTATGGTGTTTTTTTTTAAATTATTCTGATTGTAGCAGAACCACCCGGCCAATATAAAACTGTTGGGTGGAGCTAGCTGTTACTGCTAGCTGCGCCCAATCGTTTTCAATTTTGTTTTCTCCTTTTTAAAACGATTTTTCTATTCTGCTCGGTACCACAGAGGTACCAAGCAGAATAGCCGAGCTGAATGCCGCGCAGCTATTGACTCACTGCTGTTCGGCATCTATGAGAATAGGCCGCACAGCAGCGAGTATCCTGCTGATATAAGCCTTCAGATTAGCCTTACAAGCCTAATGTGAATAGCCGAACAGCGTAACTTCACTTCGGGTCGGTTATTTACTCGGCTACCTACAGCAGCTTAGTGAATAGACCCCTTCGTTTCAAGAAGGTGAAACATTACTGGGGGGTGCTGTGAGGAATTCTTGTGAGTGCCAAAGCATCCACAAGCCCAACGGTCAGGGTACCAAGAATCCAGACAGAAACTAAAGTGCAGGTTAAAAAATAAAGGAGTTTATTGAAAATAATAAACTTAAATGGAAAAAAAACAATAGAATGTCTAAGATGTCGTTGGTGCCAAACCAGAGGTCAGAAGTTTTTCATAGTTGCAGAATGATGATGTTTATGGGTTTGGTCATAAGAGGGCTCCAAAGTGGAATGAACAGTGTCAGACACATTGGAAGCAAGGCATGCTGCAGTTCAGCTGGAGGAGTAAGAAACCCTGACAGCAACTCCATGCTGCTCCTGTTTCCAACTGTTAAAATTACAGTCACCAACTTACAGTCAAGCTCATTTTGCATGTGGTATAAGTCTTTTAAGGGCATACTGTGTAATGTAATTTCAGAGTATTAAAGCAGAGGCAAACATTTAGAAATGCTGATTAAATTCAATTTAAACTGTGTTATTAAAAATAATAAGTCTATGAAGTACAAATGTATGAAGAGTTTCAATACTGTGTATACAATATTCATAAATTACCTTATTTGTTAATTACAGCTAAGATTTTATGTCTGTTATTTAAGCCAAGTAGATTTTTTAAACAAAACACAAGTGCAGCTTCTATTTGTTAAGTAGATAAACCACACTGTCTTTTTTTTATTTAAAGTGAGCCTCTGTTGATCATAAAGACTCTGTAATGCACATTGTTTTGTTAGCAAATGGGGCATGATCATTGTGCAAAAGACCCTGTTAATTTAGGGTTGTTCAATTATGCCAATCACCAAACGTTGCTGCAGAAACAAATCTCAAGGCTTCACCCTCACACTTTTTGCTATAGGTCAATCACTGTGATGAGCACTCTCAATGAAAAAAAAAATATGTTTGGGAAGCTAGAAAAGGTTTGGTCAGACCTCAGCAACTGTAATGACTGAGTTTGCCCTTGGTTTTTGGGCTCCTGGAGCATTCACAAGGTGCCCATTTTGCAGTCCTTATAGCAGTCTATTACCTGCTAAATAGTTAAAATTCATACTGTATATGTTAAATGGCAGTAAACACATGGGTGTTTAATTCCAGCATATCCTGTGAGGTGTCTTAGAGACAGGCCACTTTCTCTGGCAAAGATATTTCCACTCACAACAGACTAACATTAAATACTGTTCCATATTTTACAATAAAGGTAAAATAAAAAAAAATATTTAATGGTCAAACCATTATAACATTAGAAAATGCTTGTAAGGCTTTAACAAGTGATGCGTTTTGACAACATTTTTCCTTTTTAATGAAAGTTAATGCTGAGAATTATTAGAAGTGCAATGAATATGCTAGTTCTGTTCAGTCAACGTTAACGCGAATGACTATATATAACCGCAATAATTACTACTTTCCTCTTCATAATGTGATTGCAGTAGCTAAAGCAGAGTACTTGAATCATTCAAAGCTAAATGAAAAATCATATGTATAAGGAATACGCTGCATGATTCTTGCTTCTGGATTCCATATAAATACGTATAATTCATGCATTTTAACCTCTCTTCAAGTATTATTGACATTTAGCAATACAATGTCACACTTCAGTACTCAAATATGGCAGCCTATTAAGAAGTTATGTCACCACCTTGAAAAGTTTATTATAATCATAATGGAAAAACACCTTTGTTCTGACTTTATGCACAGCATAAAATGCATCCATTATCATAATTATTACACTTTAGCAACTTTTGTTTTCATCTTATTGTGCAATTAAGAAGGAACCATGGACACATGATGTTTTTTTCTGATCATATGATAACCTTTCTTATTGTTGGTTGTGAGCAATGACAATAGAGATAGGGGAAGGCACACATGTTGGTTGGCATGAAGTGCATTTTCTATAAAGTAATGTTCCTAAACATTGCAGAAAATTTAGAGTGATACCTTTTTGGCTAACTTAGGTTTTTAAACGTCCCTTCTTCAGTTTTTAAGGAATTCTGGAGTTGGTAATATGGTACAAGAAATTGTTATATTAAACAATCAAAGAGAACTCAGAACTGAGTTGCAGCACTTTGTACACACCTAATAAAGCAACTTGACTGGCCCATTCCATGTGCTATAATACCACCACCATGGGCTATCATTTTGTTGACTAGTAACAGTCAAGATCCACAGCATATACATGCATTGTGTGATTGGCCAGTACACTGTGTTATCACATAAGTAATAAGGATGAGCTTTGGGTTTGAGTTGACCATGAATTGGACTCAAACCCAAGTCATTTGCAGTTTGGAAAAATGAAAAACGGATGTGCCCATCCACATCTACAGCAACTAATTACAAATAATGTATCTCCTGTTGACTAAACTGTGATCATGTGGATCAGTGTGTGTTGGAGGAGACATGGGACAGATAGGGATAGATCACAGAATGTTTGCAGGAAGAGATAGCTGGTGATGATGAAAACGATTTTTCAATCAATCATTTATACTCTCAATGTGTGCAGAAGAGACCTGGAGCATATAGGGATAGATCACAGAGTGTTTCCGAGGAGCTATAATTGCTGCTATACTACCACTATCAAGTATTGCTGCTGAAAGCTGCAATGTTTACAGTCATTCATATACACAATCAGAGTGTGTTGGAGACTTAAAGATGATGTAGAGAGATTATACAGGGAGAGATAGCTGCTGCAATAGAGTTCTGCTGAAAGGTGCTATACCCAGTGCTGTATTGTACCACATTACAGGTAGTTGCAGGACTGCAGTGAAGCTGGTTACATTCTGTGCATTAACTGTACAACATTTTTGGCTATTTTCTTTGAAATATTATTTGTTTTAAATAAATATTGGATACATCCTTTCATTAACCCTTTCACTTTTTTGACCTCAGCTGGCAAGACCATTTTTGCAATTTTTCACCTTTTTTAATTTCCAACTGCATCTTTTAGAGTTTGTAAAATACCACCCAAACCATACATTTTCTGAAAGAACAGGACTGATAGATTAAAAATATTGTGCTACTAATTTTGTAGGTCCTGTAATATTTGCACAAATGTTTATCAAATCAATATTAAACCAATAATAATACACGATTAAATCGATAAAAGCACAGAGTTAAATTACATTTATTTTAAAAAGAAAAAATCAAGCACTGCAATGTGTTGTAACAACGTGCCACAGCGCATGTGCATGTTGTACACCACAATATGATGCACAATGTTGTACGTGTATGTTATGTTATGTGTGTGTGGGAGGGGTTGTGGATTGTTTTGTTGGCAGGGAAAGGGTTAACAAAATATCTTCATCAATCTGCTTTAAAACTCTGTTGTATTTGTTAATTATTAGTTCCTGTTCCCTTATACTGGGTTTCTTAAACGAGATTTGCAACTTCTTTGAAACGTCAGTGTCCACCTTTTCCATTATGCTATCAATATACTCCACATTGTTAGAAGAGCCCAAACATGTATTTAAGATCGAATAGAAAAGCTAATTTTTACATCAGAGAACCTTTTTATTATTACTATTTTTGTTATTACTATTATTCAGGATTAATATAGCGCCAACTGTTTACATAGCACTTTACAATATAAGGAAGACATTACAGTTACAATACAAATCAAGACAAGATGGTTACGAGGGCCCTGCCTGTGAGAGCTTACAATCTAAAAGGGAGGGGCAAGTGATACAAAAGGTGCTAGCTGTGTGGGAATGAATTGTTTAAGAAAGTGTCTAAGAAGGTTCTCATACATCCAGGTCATGGTACTATATATATGTAAAAAAAATCAAGATAACTGAACTTGCTGTATTTTTCTTGAAGACATTTCACTGGTCATCTGACTTGCTTTCTCAATTCAGAATCATGAATTTAGAAAGCTAGTCGGATGACCAGCGAAACGTCTTTAAGAAAAATACAGCAATTCCAGTTGCCTTGATTTATTTTTTACACATTTTTAAGAAAGTGATATTTCAGTGGTTAGGTTGAGGAAGGATAGGCTTCCCTGAAGAGATGAGGCAGACAGAGTAGGATATAGTCAGACAGTTTGGGTTTGCTGCATTCCAAAACACTTATAAATTTGACCTGAATATCTACATTTCAATAGCTCTTGGGCAGGAAAGGGTTAAAGGAGGACCACAGTCAGGATAAATATCCTAGATAATGACTGGTCATGTACACTTACTTTTTTCCTTTTTTCACTGTGAGCTAATGCAGGTCAAAACCACAGGTCTACCTAAATATAATTCCCCCAAATGCTTATATGTATGATTACTTCTCATTCCAACTGCTTGGATTTCCCACGGAATTAGGGAGAAGCCATGTGGAAGCTCCAAGTCCATCTTACCAGAACTTACACAAAGCTAAGAATTTTCTCCTTAAAGAAGAACCCAATGCATGTCAAAATGAACCCTTGCATTGTTTCGGCTAGAACTATGAGGTGAGTGGAAATCACTCATCTCATAGTTCTCCTTTAAAGTGTTTTTCCACAGCCAAATTGGGATAACACCAATATTATTTTTGTTACGTTTCTCATTCACATAGCATAACTTACATTTTTTAAAGTACTACTTGTTCTATACATTCTTTGTTTTAAAGGGATGGCTATTCTCTGTATTGAGTTTTGCTCTGGAATTCAAAGGTGCTGGGCAGGTTAATGTTAGCATAATTAACCTTTCAGTACTGTGGTGGCAGATCTCATTGAAAACTGTATTTAAACAACGTCTGTCCTAACAAAGGGTTGAACATCTAGATGCCTTGTATGTTAATGATGGGATGCTCAGTATGTCCCTAGTCTTTCTACCTAATGATAGAGCAGGAGGTTTTGAGAGGAGTGAAAAGGATGGTGATAATTTGAGATGAGGTTGGACATGTAGGTGGGGTAGAGTTGTGAATGGCTTTGTAAGTAATTGTTAATATTTAAAATGTTACTCTTCGGGTGTTTAGTAGCCATTGGAGGGACTGGCAGAGAGGGGTTGCAGACAATGATTAGTTGGGGAGGTGGATGAATGTGGTAGCAGCATTCATGGCAGACTGAAGGGCAGATACCCTGTATACAGGTAGGCCAATGAGGAGTGAGTTGCAATAGTTAAGATGAGACATGGAAATTGTCACTTAGAAATTGAAAGAAAAGCGTGCAAAGGCCTGCTATATAGACACATCTAAAAGGTAAGAAATATATATTTGTAAAATTATTTTTAGGCATGCTGTGTGAATAGCAACACATAACAAACATTGGCCAAAGCCAGCCGAAGGATCGGCCGAAGCTACGGCCAGATCCTTCGGCAGCTTTGTGAATAGACCCCATAGTGGAGGTTTCTCAAAAGTGGAAGTTAACTTTAATTTTTTTGTGGCTTGCTTCACTTTGGAGTATGATGTAAAGTGTGATGCATTTTCTGACCTGCTCCTGAAAACACCAGTCATGGACTTGATCAAGCAGCCAAGTCAGGGTGTAGACACAACTTCCAACCTACATACTTGTCACACCATGTCCGTGCATGAGTCACATGATTACATGTGATTCATGCACGGTACTGCGCAATGTACCTATGGGTATTTTGCAACCGCACCATGTGTTGCGGCATGGTCAATCACATTGTGGGTAGGAGGTGCATTTGGGGTGCCATTCAAATGAATGGTAATGCAACGCACCTCCCTCAGTTAATGTATGGCAGGAGATGGCCTGATGTGAAAGGGACCCAGTAAAACCTTTATTCCAGAAGGAAAACAACTGTTGCTGTAACTGCTTAGAACATGTTATCTGGAGTTTGACTTTAATTTGTTATTCACCCCCCCCCCATCCCCCCACCAGCCTTCACCAGCCTAGGCCTTACAGGGTAATGTTGCAGTGAGTATGACCTGAAAGAAGCAAGTAGATATCAACATCTGACTTTCTTAAACTGCATGTATGTTTTAGGTTGGTTTAAATAGAAATTGTTGAAGCCAATGGTGCATCATTGAGACAACTAGCATATTTAGAATCAGGTCAATGATGCAGTGCTGGGACTAGGACAAGGCTGATACTAGCACCCAAGGCAAAGACACTCTATTTTGCCCAGTTGGCAGCACAAATGTCTTCCTATGCCCTGCTACTGTATAAGTGAAGGTAAAATCATGTCCCATTTATATATTTACATACATGGATAATGTAAGGTGTGCCAATGCAGAGAGCCTAGGAAGCATTATCAAGAGGGCAGCACTAGGGAAGGAGTCCTAAAACAAGTGAAGCAGAAGGAACATTTGTAACGCACACAAGTGTCTTGGTAATTCTGCAGCAAAAGGTTTGCAAGAAACTGATTAAGTCATATTTTAAGTGGTAATTTGAAAGGCATTAGAAGGTTAGTGTATGAGTAGTGAGTCACAAATTGGTCAAATAAACAAATTGTAAACATTGGCTTCATATATGACCATACAAATGCAACATTTTCCAATTTGTGGAGAATAAAATAATTAATAAATCATGATTGTCCAGATTCCCAAATTGCATTACTCTCAACAGAATTAACATATCTGCATTCAAGCATTCAAGTAAATTAAAAACAGTTGTGACAATTCTACTGATTTGATTGTCACTAAGGGACACCACGAGAACTACATTTGAAGTACTATAATTTTAAAACTGTTTAGAACAGTAAAGAGTAGACATGTGCGATTTGTTTCGTTCCGAATCGAAATTCGGACGAATTCGAAATTCGGACGAATTCGTTCCGAATCGAAATTCAAACGAATTCGGAAATTTGGACATTCGGATGTATCCAAATTCCGAATTACAGATATAACGAATGCAAACAAATCCGAATTTCCGTTTCCGAAATTCGGTAGCGGTAGTTCGTTCGACCGTTCATTTAGTTTTCGTTTCTTATTCGTTTAGTTCGTTGGAGCAAAGTGACATTAGAGAAGGAGAAAAACATTTTCCCCCCCTCAAATGTCACTTTGCTGAAAACGAACGAACGAATGAATGAAACGAAAACGAAACGAACGTTCGAACGAACTACCGCTAACGAATTTCGTCCGAATCTGAATTCCGAATCCGAATTGACTTTCACACCCAAATCCCGAAAAACGAAATAACACAAATCCGAATTTAAAACGAAACGAAACTAAACAAATTTTTTGGCAGTGCACATGTCTAGTAAAGAGTGAGTTAAAATGCTGCTTATGACATGAATTAACTTGTTTACAAAATCATTATTTGTCTTGTTTGGAGTCACTAGCAGGTTTGCTTTCATGCTATGCTTTAACTGTTGAAGCATCACTTAAGAAAAATACAGACCTATTTATTAAAGTAAATGCCTATGCTTTACAAAGAAAATATTGAAGGTGCATCTTGGTGTCCTACTTTCCAAATCCCAATAGATTGCACCATATGATAATCTTTGAACATGAGTTGTTTTGCTACCGTACTAAGCAAAAGAAATGCAAGCATTTTCTACACTACAAAAGACTCTCAGATGTCAGGAAAGTGCAATATATGATAAAATAAACTATTGTAGCACAGTCACTGACAAAAAGTCATTGACAAAAGTTAGACAGATTCATACTGTATGTTTCCATAAATTGCTGCTGTAATTTTTTTTTTATGTCTTCACCTGTATGTTTATCATGCATCCTGCTGCGGCTATAGTTATGTTTTAATTGTTTTTACATAAATTATGGATAAATTAACATTTATGCTATCTGTCATGTGTTTAAAGTACAGTAATACATGTATGTAAAGCTGAAAGTGGCACTAACATGCCCCCAGCATAGAGCTTTTATAATTTTAAGGAAAACCTGTAACTTTGTCATTAATGGCCAAAGTGCACTACTTTATATTATTGCATGGATGCATTCATGAGTGTTTTGACCCCTATAGGGATTCAGTACTTCCCATATGTCCTATTTACAGAAAACAGGAGCATCTGGGGAAGTCCAGACTCCATTTTGAGGAGCACATGTAAAGGAAGAACATCTTCAGGCGTCAGCCATCATGTTTTGAATATGTTTTTCTTATTTTATCACTAGGTTTGCCCCATCGAGTCCATTACAATAAAACCTCTAGATTTGTTCATATAGTGTGGTTTATTTGGTGTATAGGAGGGTGTAGCTATATGTCAAACTACACACAGGCTACAGGGTAATGTGTTGTAAGGAAAGAACAGACATATGTTTTGATATGACTTAATGAATATGGATGATGTCCAGGTTCGCAGGTTTCATGAGTTTGAAATTAATTGTGTGGGTTTGATATTTTAAAATCTGACGTTTAGTTTACTTATTTGTTTTGAGATTGTAGTCTATCACAGGAGTGAGCTTGGAGTGGTGGCTACTTTACAACACACACTGGGACCATGGGGAACAAAAGTAGCCACCCTCATGAAGAAGGGACAGTGTCAGCATCAATTCAGAGATGATGTGAGGATATACAGCTCAGTGATACACAAATAAGACACATTTTTGTTAATAGATACGTAGTATTTGAGGTTGAATAAAGACATTAGTCCATCAAGTCCAACCTATTAAGATCTCATTCTAGTAATACCTGTACCCCTGTATATTACGGTCCCTTAAGAAATCGTCCAAAAGTTTCTTGAACAATTCCACATTCTTTGCTGAAATCACCGCCTGTGGCAGTGAGTTCCAGACCCTAACTGATCTTACTGTGAAGAACCCCCTTCGCCCCTTGTGCTGGAATTTTTTTTCCACCAATTTTAGGTGGTGGCCTCTAGTTTTTGTAATGGAGTTAATTTTAAACAGTTTATCGCTAATGTTGC
>NW_017306672.1:615915-643638 GCF_000935625.1 Nanorana parkeri | reverse complement strand
CGTATCAAAAGCCTTTGAGAAATCCAGATATACCACATCTACCGGCTTACCTCCGTCCATATGTCTACTCACCCCCTCATAAAAAGTTAGCAAGTTAGTTAGGCAGGAACGATCTTTCCTGAACCCATGCTGATTGTCATTAACTATCCCGTTTTCCTGAACAAATTCTACTAGATAATCCTTTATTATGCCCTCTAGCATTCTACAAACTACCGATGTTAGACTGACCGGCCTATAGTTCTCAGGTTGGCACCTAGCCCACTTTTTGAATATTGGGACTACCGTAGCCCTCCGCCAATCACTGGGGATCAATAGTTAAGGTACTTGAATGCATTTTTAAGATTTAACTCCTGAGTTTAGTGGCACTTTAATTAAAAGCTGCTGTAGGGAAAGCTGACAAACTGCATATGAAAAGATTAGGGTCAGTTAGGATATTGTTCTTGATTCTTCTGATTGATAGCTCTTCGGCAATTAATACCTTAGCTGCCTTTCTTGTTTTTTTTAAAAATCAGAAGTCAACTTTATTGAACAAATGCAAGGTACACAGTACAGGGAGGCCGTTGCCTCAACAACATAACATCATCCTCGGAGCAAATCTGGGGTGTAGAAAAATCACTTATACATACATGCGTCACAGTGTATACAATGCGGTCACAGGGTAGTTGTTTGGCTCGATAGATGCACTTGTCAAACTGCTATTGCTACCTTCTTGGTATTATCTGGGCGGTAGGATGTATATCAGGAGCACGGGCGGCATAAAAATGTGGTCAGGCTGAGAATACATTGTTAGACCGTGGGGCTTCGTGTATCAGAGCAGCTAATAGTGAAAGATAAACTTTAGTGGAGCGTTTCCCGGTATGCGAAGGCATATATGTGAGAATATGCATGTACTGAACAAAGGTAGGGGACACAGGGAGAGGGAAGGCTGGGTTGGAACATAAGGAAGAGCATAAGGGGTAGGGTGTGCGAGAGACGGGGAAAGCCAGAGGGGGTAAGGAGGAGCGGGTATGGGTGTGGGTCAGGCACCTACGATCTGGGTCTGTACCAGCGCTCAGGGGGGCACCACAAGCATGGCCCGAAGGTACGCATCCGTGCCCTGAAAAGAGGCCCAGGGTCTCCAGGCAGACTGAAATAGCTCTTCAGTATTCCGGAGTGTGGTGGTTAGGGAGACATTGAGGGCAGCCGATTTGGAGTCATTTACTTTAAAGTTCGAGAGGGAAGCGTAGCGGTTCATTTCCCGCATGAGAATTGGGATGGATGAGGAGGGATCGGAGATGAAGAAAATCAGGTCGTCTGCGAAGGCGGCTACTCTATGCTCCCCTGAGCATTTCAAAAGGCCCCAAAAGTCAGGGAGGGATCGCACATGGCAGAGGAATGGCTCAAGGGTTAGGATGAATATGAGCGGGGAGAGGGGGCATCCCTGCCTTGTGCCGTTAGAGATGTGGAAAAACTCAGAGCGGGCTTCGTTTACACGGACCGCAGCTGACGGGGACGAATAAAGCGCAGTGATCCACCGCATCATACCTGGACCCATGCCTATGTGGCAAAGGGTGGCCTGGAGAAGGCGCCATTCCACCCTATCAAATGCCTTCTCTGCGTCGGTGGATAACAGCAGCAAGGGTGATGGGGCGGAACGGGCATGGTGTATCACGTTGAGCACTCTGGAGGTGTTGTCCCTAGGCTCCTGACCCGGGACGAAGCCCATTTGGTCTACGTGCACAAGGCCAGGGATATGAGGGAGCAGCCTGTGGATCTTGGCAAATACCTTCAGGTCCAAATTAAGGAGAGCAATGGGACGGTAGCTGCCGCATAGAGATGGGTCCTTACCCGGTTTGGGTATGACCGCTATGTGGGCCCGAAGGGAATCCCTGGGGAGAAAGGAACCCGTCAGAAAGGAGTTATATGCTTCCAGGAAATGGGGTGAGAGAATATGGGAAAAGGTTTTGTAGTATGGCAGTGTATAGCCGTCTGGGCCAGGCGCTTTACCCGTTTTAGTCTGCTTGAGCGCCAGGTCGTATTCCTCTTGGGAGATCGGAATTTCCAGTTGGTCTCTTATCGCAGGTGATAAAACTGTCAGGGGAAATGGGGGATGTGCCCAATCCAGCTCCGAGATAGTGCAATGCGCTGTAAAAGCACTGGAATTCCTTGGCCATGTCAGCGGACGATGTCAGTTTTGTCCCCGTACGGCTCATGATGTGGGGTATGAATGTCGTCTGTCGGGAGCCCCGCATAGCCGATGCCAAGCACCTACCCGGTTTATTAGAAAGCTTGTATAAGGTATGACGGCCTTTCAAAAGGCCTTGACATACTTTGGAGAGGAGGAGGTCGTTGAGTTCCTTTCTGAGTAGGACCAACTCCTTAAGATGGGTAGCCGCCAATGATTTTTTGTGAGCGGACTCCAGAGTGTGGAGTCTGGCAAAGAGCTGGGCCACCCTTACTGCCCCCTCCTGTTTCCTACGGGCTCCGTTCCGGATCAAGACGCCTGAAAGACGCACTTATGCGCCTCCCAGATCACTGAGGGTGTCAGGGATTCGGAGGAGTTCTCTGAGAAGTAGGAACGGATCGTACGTTCTAGTTTAGAGCGTATCTCCGGGTCCTGTAGTAATGACTCATTTAGACGCCACGGGGGGCTCTTGGGGACAAAAGGGAGGAGGTATAGTGCCATGTGGACTGGGGTGTGGTCAGACAGCAGAATATCACCAATTGACGTGTCGAAGACCAAGGATAGGTCCTTGTGTTGGAGAAAGAAATAGTCTAGGCGCGAATACGTGTTGTGGGCAGAGGAGTTAAACGTGAAGTCTTTGACTTGTGGATGCAGGGTGCGCCAGACATCAGTCAGTCTGAGGAGGTGTAACTCCGATTTAAGTTTCCTTAGGCGGGAGTAGGGGAGGTGGGAAGCTGTTCTAGATACGTCCAGTAGGGGGTCAAGCGCAAAGTTAAAGTCACCCCCCACTATTAGCAGGCCTTCTTCAAACTCCAGGAGGAGTGGTTGAGTCCGTTGCATAAAGCATACCTGATCTGAATTGGGAAGGTATAGATTTACTAGTTTAACCAGGACATCTCCTATCAGACCCTTCACAAACAAGAACCTACCCTCCGGGTCAATCCTAAGGTCCCTAAACGTCCATGCCAACGACCTGGATAGTAGAATACTCACTCCTTTGGACCTGGCAATGGGGGACAGACAGTGATAGGAGGTCGGGAAATCCCTGTTCCTGAGTTTGGGCACCCTGTCAGACTTAAAGTGTGTCTCCTGAAGAAAAGCCACCTGCGTACCTGCCTTCTTCAGGTCCACCAGGAGCCTGGAACTCTTCTCCAGGACGCCCAGTCCCTTGACATTGTAAGTGGTGAGATGCAACGGGCCTGTTGCTGCCATGTTGGAGGGGGCCGACCCACAGCAAGAGTGAAAGAGGGAGGGAGAGATGGGGAGGGGGGGAGGGGAGGAACCAAGGGGAGGGAGACAGCAGGAAAGGTGGAATGAGGGAGTAGTGGAAGTGGAGCAAAAGAGGCAAGGTCAGGCGGAGGCGCCTACACCAAGACAAGGAAAACTACAACAGGCGGATAGCCTAGGCAAAAGCGAAATTGTACCCTCCGATCTAGCGATGGGAGGGTACCATCTATTGGGGGTGTGTGGATAGAACTAAGCAAGTGAGAGGAACCTCGGGGAGGTGCAGTCACTTGTGCCGGACACAATAAATGAAATCAAAACATTACTTAGATAAGAAAGAAAGGAACATAACAGAACATAATAAACAAGAAACCTGAACCTATTAGCCCGTGGAGCCGGTACTTGCACGGGGCAGGGTCCTCCTATGAACGGAGTGTCCCCGTCGCCAGTCCCCAGGGCCCAGCAGCTCCGGATTCCTACCCGAATGAGGGAGCGAGTCAAGTCCGTGAGCAGGGAATGGATGGGGCGGGCATTCCACCACCGCCCCACGGAGGGACGAGGGGAAGGCACACACACACTGTGGCCCAGGGGAGGGCGACCGAGCATCAGCAAGAGACCAACCATCTCAACCGGTCAGCATCTGGATAGCCCAGAGTCATTAGTGGGACCCGGTAAGTATGGTGACCAGGTGGAGATCCTAACGTCCCAGCCCCTCCAGAGACTGGCCACGACTGGGAGGGGGGGGGAGAAGGAAGTGTCCACCCCACCCCTCGGCACCAAACAGCCACGGCAGGGGCAGTGGGGTCACATCATTCTGCACAACAGTCTAAACATGGCATAAAGAGAGAAACTGTCAAAACAAAACAAGAGCAAAAACACCGGGCCACAGTAAGAGGTAGCCTGGGGGGCCCATGGCTCACTTCCACCCCCCCTCCCCCCACACCAGGTGTGTCAGGTGAGTGCAGCTGGAATGTAGAGTCGTCTCGCCGGACGATGAGATGGAATGGGTGTCCCCAGCGATAGGTGGCTGAGGCAGAGCGGATGAGGTCCAACAGGGGACGCACCAGGCGTGTATGGCGGGAAAGATCCGGCATGATACGGACGATGGCGCCATCAAAATCAGAGGGGCCCTGCCGCCAAGCCTGTCTGATAATTTCCTCCTTCACGGCAAAGAAGTGCACCCTGCAAAGGACATCCCTGGGCGCGGAGGGCGTGGGAGGGCGAGCACCAGTGACCCTGTGGACCCGGTCAAGCTCCAAGGCCGCATCGTGGGGTTTACCCAGGAGGGTGTTAAGAACGGCTGCCACAGTGTCCCTGAGGTGGATGCCAGTTGTAGCCTCCGGGATGCCCCGCAGGTGGGGGTTGTTCCTACAATTCCGGTTTTCGGAATCGTCCAGACGGAGGTGCATGGATAGGAGGCGGGAATTAGTCAGCCTGGCGTCCTCTTCCAGGGCTTCCATCCTGGCTGACAGAGCGGTGGTGGCTGTCTCCACTGAAGTGACGCGATCGTCCACCTCCGTGATGCGGTAAGGTCGTGCAGTTCCTTTTTCAGGGCCGCGACTATGGAAGCCGCCATATTATCCAAGTCACGTTTAGTGGGGAGATGCGGCAGCAGGCACTGTAGGCCGCTGTCGTCCTGAACATCTAGGCCCAACGTGAGCGAGGACAGGGAGGAGCCGGGCGGGGATGCCGGTCGTGACACCGCTGGCTTCTGGCTCGAGGGCCTAGTGCAGAGAGAGTCAGGGGGGTCCCTTAAGTCGGGGGTCGGGGACACCGTGGCATGGCCCACCTTCTTACCCGACTGGAGACTGGCCGCCGAAGAGCAAGTCAGCGCCATCTTGGACGGGGACGAGGCAGCGGGTGTCGGGGACCGACGGGCCAAGAAATCGTACAGCAATGCGGGACGGAGGTCTCAGTGAGTGCCGTGGATCTTCTGCTCCTTGGGCATGTAGAAAGTTACGGTGAAAAGTCAGCTAAAAACGTAGGTCCGTCTTGGTGACTGCAGAGCTCTCCCAAAACGTGTCCTCACGGCTCCATGTCCAGTCCACGCCCCCCCTTTCTTGTTTTTATTATTGGAGGTGTTTGTCTTTAAATGTATTTTGTATTGTTATATTGTTATTGAGATCATTGTTAATTGTTGTAGGAGAATCCTAAAGCACTGCTTACTGGTATGTCCCTTGCTGTGAGTGCTGTAGTGATGGCGCCACTTCAGATTCAAGTAGTAAAGTATGTCACCAGCACACCGTGGTTAAATCTTCAATAAGTGATCATTGTATTGATGCAAACACAACTTTTCACATCGCAACGTATTGGGGCCACTCAGGATCCTTTCATCAGGCATAACAAAGTGTTATAATCCATCGGGAGCTAAATACACAACACCAAAGTGCAATAACTCATTAAAAACAGTCATTAACACTCACCCTTACCCCTGATGTCAAATTGAAGTCACATTCCCGCCATGTCTAATTCAAATACAGAACAAGAATAAACAACTGGTGAGATAATAATCAACATATGGAATGATGTAATTACCTATGGTGTTATTTGCATAACGGTCAGTGTCACATTGTTGCCAAAAGAATTTGACATGGCGGGAATGTAAAGTCATTATGACGTCAGAGGGGGTGAGTATTTTTGACTGTTTTTGATTGATTATTGTACTTTGGTGTTGTCGATTTGGCTCAAGATGGATTATAACACTTTGTCATGCCTGAAAAAGGGACCCTGAGTGGCTCCGAAATGTTGCGATGTGACAAGTTGTGTGTGCATCAATAAAATGATCACTGCTTGAAGATTTAACCATTGTTAATTGTTGTCTCATCCATAGCAAACTTGTTTTTCTTGCGTAAAGACTTCCTTTAAAAAAGTAGGTTTTTGTTTAAAGGATTTAATTTTTATGTTTGTGCCTATGTTTTGTTTGAGAGGCTTATAGTAGAACATTTATATGTTACTGCCCATTTGTTCTCTAAGATGCTTTTTTTGCTCATCACACTGCTGCACCATTTGAAATTAAAAGAAATCTAAGTGCAAGAGCAGTGTGCACCTAAACCACCTCACATTATATCCATTATATTCACTGCACCCCCTTATTCCCATAGATAGAATACAATTTAGGTATACACCGGTTAGACCTATTAGCATGTATAAAATTGTCCTGCTGCTTGACAGTTTTACACTGCTATAATTCTGTTGTATCCTAATACTTGTAGTAAAGCCAATTCCTGTAGTTTATTCAGCCTTCTCCCTAGAGAGGATGTGAAAATACATACTTATATTTGCCATTAACAGGTTAAACAGAGACCCTCTTACCTAAGTGAGGGATAATGCAGAAAAGGAACTTAGAAAAAAGAGGCTCGAAAGATCTAGCAGAAGACTGTACCAATGTACAGAATACAACAGGGGTGAACGGAAGATACCAAAGTATACACAGATTAGGCTACAACAATGCTAATCTACCACTAGTAGCTAGGAATACAGCATAACGCAATGAAAAGCAGTAAATATATATATATACAGTGTAACTGAAACAGCAGAAATAATATAAGATGACACTGGCTGTTGGCAGCATAGCATGTGCCCAGCACAGTGCTGATGTACTGGTCACAACATATAGCACTGTTTATTTTTGACATTAACATGTGGCATTTAATTAAGTTTAATTGGCACAGTGTGGTATGATGCAGTACAGCATGCTGTACTTTTTCAGTGGTGGTGGTGTGAACAGAGCCCATCCAGAGCAAGGCAAATTGCCTTGTCTTGCACTGCGGCTGCGCAGGAGAAATTGACAAGCACAGCCCCAACGCATCCAGTGTGCAATGGTTGTAGTGTTTCAGCCACACACATTGACACATTGACTCTCTAGATTCCCCTCTGTGAACTCAAGTTGGACAATCCATTTCCATTCAAGCAAGGAGTCAGTATGCTCCCCTGAGCTACCTAAGCTAGTATATGCCTCAGCATTACAGCTAATTCCAAAACCAGTATACAACTTAACAGTAAAATCCCTAATGCCCACTCCACCTGCACCCTATGTTGCATCTCTGCTGCAACTTCAGCCTCAACTACACGTTTGCTGCATCAGCAGCTTCCGCTGCACCACCCACAGTCTCTACTGCATTCATAATACAAAGCCCCACTGCATCCATAGTCATAGCCTCCACTGTGCCTGCAGGCTCCACATCATCCACAGTCTCAGCCTCTGCTGCACCCACAATCTAAGTCTCTTCAGAACCTGTAGTCTCAGCTCTCGTTAGAACTGCAGTCTCAGCTCCCACTGCTCCTGCAGCCAAGTCACCACTGCACCTACAGCTAAGTCTCCACTGCATCTGCACCCAAGCACACCCTGCACCCTCAGCCAAGCTTTCAATACTTCCACTTTCTCCACTACATGCACAGTAAGAACCTCTGCTGCATCCACAGTCTCAACCTCCACTGCACTCGCTGTCTTGGCTCCGATGTACCCACAGTGTTCACTGCATTCATAGTATGCACCTCCACTGTGCTGCCTCGTCACCCACAGCATCAAGCCTCCACTGTTCTTTCTCTGCACCTGCAGAATCAACTGCTGCTTGCACCTACCGAGTGATGCATGCCTCACTCATGCTCCAGTTCCGTGTTACCTGTCACCTACCCTACTCTACAGCTGTGATTATCTGATAGGGGGCCAGGGGATAGCCTTCACCTAAACCCAAACTACCATGTGGGGGTGCCTGGCGGAACACCAGTATTTTTCTTAGATCCCACTCTCAGAAGAAGCAAGCACACAAGGAACGGGGTCCACATCTTGATGTTGAATGTCTTATTAGATTCAGAATGGTACAAAATTAAAGTCAATTATTTTGTTCTGGGTTTTTTCAAACTCATAAAGCTCTAAAATAAAAAAAAGCTAAATGTCAGCAGTTTCAATAGAATTAAAAACACCATTTCCTTAATAACTTCAACATAATTAGACAAAATTTCTTTTTTAACCTCTGACTGGTAACATTTTCTGACTTAAGCAGAACATTTATTAAAAGACTGCAAGATGAACAAAGTTCTGTAGACATTAGTGCTGGTATTGCTCATATTGCCCAATTAAAGTTTTTTTGTGTGTTTCGGAAACTGCAGGTTTTGCAATAACTACATAAAAACAACTTTAATCCAGTTATTTTAGGCAAACATTGCTGTGTGTCTTATGGGATAATATCAGTAAAAGCTGAAATGACATATTTTATCTTTTAGAACATAATTATTGCATTTGTTCAAGCCACAATAAAAGAATATTGTGTATATGCCAAATATTAAAAACAAAGATAATCATAAATAGTAAAATTTACTTAAAAAGAAAGCTGTTCCTTGCAGATTTTAGCAGGCTGGACCTGATTAATTATACAAGTAACAAGCCTACAAACTGCTCAAAACATTTGAATTAGTGACCACACTGATCAGAGTGACCTTAGATGATCTGATTATTACAAATCAGGCTCCACATTTTAAGCAATGGCTGCCAACCTAACCAATGTTTGTTTGTGGTCTATCCAGTTAAATACCATATAAAACCCATTTCAGTTTTCTCTTTACTTGGTCTGGGCTCCATGCTGAGTAGTCTCATATCTTCCCACAAAGCGACTTGAAAAGCAGCTCTATTGAATCCTCTTTTTTGTCACATACCACCTTCCTTACCTGTGCCATGTCCAAACGGAGGTTCGGGAAGACCAAACCCCATTAACTGGTGGAGTTCTTTGCGCCAGTGGAGCGGGAGAAGGCCCAACATGGCAGCGGCCCTACGAGTGGGCACAACCCCATGAAGGTGAGGGACTAGAAGTTCATCCCTGCACAGCTTTCTGCGGACTTGTCTGCCAAATGACCAAGCTCAGCTTCTCCCACCAAAAAAGCAGGTGCTTTTTTGGCTCAAATGATTAAATGTAGGAAGGATAAAAACAGGATCCCTTACATCAGGTGCTAAAATGTATAGTCCTGAAGATATTGCAAGGGCCTTTGCTGACTATTCTTCTTCTTTATACAATCTAAAACATGATAAAAAATACTCACCAACCGTCCCAAGATGCAATATCTGCCTTTTTAGATCGTATCCACCTTCCGTCTCTTTCTATTTCTCAGTGACAAAGATATCAGCACCGATTTCAGTTGCTAAATATCCTTACGGCTATATAACAACTTCCTTTAGAAAAATCTGTGGGCCGAGATGGTTTTAGTAATGAGTATTACAAAATCTTTGATCACCTTCTAGCCCCTTACTTTCAAAGCTTTTTCAATTTTGCTATGATTTCTGCAAAATTTCCTGCTGAAAATTTGGGAATTTTTATAAAAACCCTACCGAAACCTCCTAAACCATCGACCAATGTTGCAAATTTTTGACCTATTTCTCTTTTGAATACAGACATCAAATTATTTGATAAAATTCTCTCTAGCGTGCTTCATTGTCTGAGCCATTTCCTTGGTCAATGAGGATGAGATGGGATTCATACATAAGAGACAGGTGCCAGATGGTACCTCCAGGTTTTTGAACTTACTCCAATGGATGGAAAATACTCGAACACCTTCTGTGCTCCTTGCTTAAGATGCAGTAAAGACATTCAACATAGTGCATTGGGGTTACCTCCCCACTGTGTTGAAGCATTTTGGTTTTACTGATATTGTTCCTTCTGCTATCATGGCTCTTCTATTCTATTCATAAAACACGTAAAAATCAACAAAGAAACTTTAGAACAAAGGGTAGGTAACAAGGAGACACTCCCCGTAGGGAGTGTAGCCACAGTGCTGTGTACTGGGCATGTCATCGGGGGTGAAACAGTAAAGGTGAACTCAGGGTCCTCGAGACACTTGAGGACGGAATACTGGAACGATGTTGCGACATATGGTGGGGCCAGATCAGGTTGTTGGCTGTCCTCTCTTCTTGCGGGACACTGTTTGCCACTCTTCTTGCATGGAGGAGGAGAATCGCTCAGATGATGTGGGGGTGTTAGCCGTGGCCGGTGAGATACCCCAATCTTTGAGTAGGGATAGTCCTTGTTCCACGTTTGTGATGGAAAAGGTCTCACCAGCGTTGGTGATGATGAGTTTAGTGGGGTATCCCCATCTGTACATAATCTTCTGTGAGCGGAGAGCTTTTGTGATGGGTACTAGGCGTCTGCGCATACTCAGGGTATGTTGGGAGAGGTCAGCGTAGAACTGTAGGTGGGCATATGAAGAAGGTAGATTTGAGGTTGAGCAAACTGACCCCATGAGACAATCCTTGGTGTGGTAAAAGTGGATCCGCAGGATCACATCTCTAGGTATCTTGTCAGGCAAGCGTGGGGGTTTTGGTAGCCTATGGATGCGGTCCACAGTGAGCTCGGAGGAGGGAACATCAGGGAGGATCACCACGAGCATGCCTTGGGCATATTGATGCAGATCTGCATTGCATACCGATTCTGGGATACCTCTAATCTTGAGATTGTTCCTGCGGGAACGGTCCTCCAAATCTGCCACTTTGGCTTTAAGCCAATTTAGATCTTCATCTTTGGCGTTATGCGAGTCCACCAGATCGTTAAACGTAGCGGCAAATTCTCCCATCTTAGTTTCAATATGTGTGACTCTGTCTCCCACTTGGCTGATGTCTGCATCATATTTCCTCATCATGTTTTGCATATCTGCGTGTAGTGATCCCTTCAGGGACATGAGCATATCTTTCAAAGTGGAATCTGAAACTGGCTGATCTAGGGTGGGATATGCATCTATTGGCATAATCAGTTCCCTGGTATCGTCATGGGAAGAAACAGGGCTCACCTCATATTGGGCCTCTGGAGCAGGGGCCATCCGTGGCTGGGATACCATAGATCTGCGGCTGGCAGGAGATGTAGGGCGATTGGATGTGGTAGAGTGGCCCTCTAGATGCCCAGCATGAGAGGAGAGGCTGTTCTGGGATCCCCTCGAGCCACCGCTCAAACCCCCGGACGACGAGCGGGGCGAGGTCCCGGCGCCATATTGGGCCTTCTGAGAAGAAGCCATCCGCAGCTTGGATTTTACCGGACTACGGACATCAGGCGAGTCTTGTTGCGCAGGAGCGGTGGATGAATGCTCTGGATGGCGGGTGATAGGCGGAAGGCCTTTTCGAGAGGTCCCCGAGCCACCTCCCGACCCCCCGGATGCCGAGAGGGGCGAGGACCCGGCGCCATCTTGGTTCCGCTGTTTGTCCGGGCCGAAGAAGAATTCCGTGAGTTTCCTCGGGCGGGTGGCTCCCCGCCGCGTCTTGCTCATCTCTGCCGCTGTACTGGTCAAGGGGGGAGGTGTAGGGGATAAAATCTGGCCCCAAATACTTTTTATGAGTGCCTCAAGGA
This sequence comes from Nanorana parkeri, assembly GCF_000935625.1. Taxonomy (NCBI): domain Eukaryota; kingdom Metazoa; phylum Chordata; class Amphibia; order Anura; family Dicroglossidae; genus Nanorana; species Nanorana parkeri. Next base: position 631,929 of record NW_017306672.1, on the reverse strand, counting down.
CGGCTGCGGCTCAGAGCTTCTTAGATAAGGGTGAAATTCCTCTTTAGGGATGTCCCGATACAACGTTTTAGACCCCTAGTGTCACCTTTCCACTTCACTGGAGTCAGCTGCTGAAGCTGGGGAGGGGCTATGCGGGTCAATGGCTTCTCACGTGCTGCTTTCCTTCCTCTGTGGCAGCCAAAGCTATTTGAAAAAACTTTAAAGGGCCGGTATCGGCTCCATGTATCGTGGCATTTTCAGGAGTACGAGTACTCCTGAAAATGCCTTGTATCAGCCCTGATACTAGTATCGGTATCGGGACATCCCTACTCCTAACCTATTCTCAAGGGGCACATTTTTCTATAAAATACTTTTTTCCCCTGAAATTTTCTCTGTCCTAGTCATAAAGGGAACTGATCCCCCTTGGTATTTGTGATTCCAGTAGCTTCCCCCTGGATAGAGGCAGATGTGGTAATGTCGGTACAGCTCATAAGGAGCAGAGTCTGTTGTTTTGTTTTGGCCAGCGCTTAAATGCCCTCACTCTGGTTTTGCCTGCTGTCTATGTTGTTTTTTTTCAGGTTAACCATATGCAGTACCATTTATGGTAAACACTTACCCTCTTTCTTGCCCAGGTTGTGATGCCCTTTTAGTAAAGGAACCCTTTGGCCTGTGTGGCTGCTGGTCCAGTTGACATAGTGCATGTGCCACAGATCATAGACAGAATTTTCTCATAAAAAGGTCCAATTCCTTTTCAGGCCACATTCCCCCATTTTCTTCACAAGAAGAAAAATATCTGGTGTAGTTATAGTGCATCTCTGGATTGTTACATTAGGAAGAGTCTGGACATAGAAAACATTTAATTTTGATGTCTGTGAAGTTCTCATTCATCCAGGTCATGGTATATCTGTAAAAAAATAAGTTAAGGCAACTGGACTTGCTATATTTTTCTGTGCAGTGAATGCAGGATGTCCAGTGAAACATCTTCAAGAAAATTATAGCAAGTCCAGTTGTCTTGACTTATTTTTTTACAGATATTACATTTTGATATTTTTTAGCACTTGATGGACTGAGTGAGGGAACCATTAAGGACTGAGTCCAAGGGTGTAGGGACAGGTTTATATTTGTCTCCATGTAGTTATGTAAGGACTTCCATAGCATGTCCTAACAAAGGGAAGGTAATAACTGGGCAACCCAAGAGTGGGTGCCTCTGCCAGCTTATTAATTATTTACTCCATTAAGGGAGATATAGCTCCATCAGAGCAACACAAATAATTTCTGGTAGTAGCTTAAAACAAAGGAGCTAAAAGACTGGCGACATATCTAGAACTATAACATCACATTTATCAGGAGCCCATAATTAATTTGGCATTTCCCTACTGTCAAACACAACAGTATAGCATGCTTATATCCAATAGGAATTACTGAAGTAATTATAACTCCTGTAGGGGTATATTCAATGTTTGCTTTTCTTTAAAAGGGGGATGCCATCTCCTGAAAATTATTATCTGTCAGGAGCTCTGGGGAAAAACAGGCTTTTTAAACCAGTTCTGGCTGTACTGGTATTTACAAAGCAATCAAATGTGGGCTGCCTATCTGTCTCCTCATCTTCACTTTCATTGTCTGTCTTATATATTTCACATACTCTAATCCATCCATCCACGGCTGCACACAAACTCCGATGGACTGAGTACAGACCCCCTTCTTTTCCTGGGAGTGGACTACTGAAGTCCTTTCTAATTAACCCCAAATCACCCTGCTCACTTACTCAGACCTTAATAAATCAACTTACAATAACCATAATAACTTTAACAAAATTAGGTGCTTGTGGAAGATCCTCAGGCTCTCCATCTGGGAGCTAAAGGAAGACACCTGCGCCAATGCTGGGGCTTCTTGTGCCACTGGTATGGTGGGAGCTGTATCTAGAGTTAGCAAACCTGCTCCCAATTGTGTAACATACGAGGGAGGGGACAATTTCTTAAACTGATATGGTGCACAGTCTTATGGAAGACACTTGACCACACATAGTGATTACAATGCTCTTCAGAATGCAATCACAAAGTCACACAAGCATCTGCCCAAGGCAGCCACAGTTCATAAAGAAAGCTCAGCTCTACTTAATACAACAAATTTAAAGAAAAAAACAATTAGAAAACTAATTATAACCAACTTTTACTTCTACCCCCACAGATTCATCATCAACAATGAGCTGTTTAACTACCTCCCGGCCAGCCGCTGTGTATACACGGCCGGCTGGGAGCTTCTTGGATGCAACTGGCCGTGTATAAGCGCCCAGCGGCGCATTCAGTACAGCGGAATAAATGTCAGTCAAAGTACTGCAGCGCTGAACACTGAAAAATGGCCTGGCCAGGAAGGGAGTCTAAACACCTGGTCTTCAAGCGGTTAAATGAATACCTCTCTTCTTTAATTCTTGTGTTAGTTCCCATTTAAAACCTTCCATTCCTGAATGTACACAGTATTGTAAGCCATTTCTCCTGCAAAATACTCTGTTATTTTTCTTGTTCTTCTTCACCAGACGCTGAAGAGGGTTGGGGCTCTACTTTATCCCCTGGTGCAGCAGAAATCACATAAAATATACCCTCAGTGGAAGTTAACTTAGTGATTACTAATCCATTTAACATCTCTAAATTCTGAATGCCATTGTCAGAATGCATCCCACATACCCCTATGTTCAATTAATTTACATAACATGTCATTCACAAACTTTTCCCATAATTTTAAGTCAAAAGTTCCACTTTTAGGTATTGGTTTCTCTCAATTCTTTGTCCAATAACTCTAAACTGATAGAGGAGCAACACATGGGGATGCATATTTCTTCTACACATAAGAATAAACTAACACCCTTCTCCTCGCACGGTCCCAGACCTGGAGGCTCTCAGGTTGTCTTCTTAAAGGGCCCCTACCCTTATATTTGCACATTCCCCATGTTTGCATAGACTCCTACCAGTGACTATATAGTCCTTTAACTCACATATATTTTGTCTATGACACACGTTTTCCAGTTTTGGGATGATGGACTTCCACCCTAAGGGCCCATTCACACCACATCCAGATCATCTCCAGACCAGACCAGATTGTTTCCGGACCCAAAATGCATCCTAATGTATCCCGATGCTATTTCTGGCCTCTGTTCACACCAGCGCAGTCCGTTCCAGACCACACCAGAAAAATCCTGCATGTCTCATTTTGTCTGGTCTGGAATCCAAAGGAATTGCGGGCGGGTTCACACAATTTTTCGGACCAGATCTGCACTGAGAAATGGAGTGAACCTGCCCTGAAAGAGGCAGGGGAGGATTCTGGATGATGGTCAATTATGTAACTTCCTGTCACATACCTGGTGAGAGAGCAGAAGGTGAGGAGGCTTCCCGACACTGCAGGAGACATCCTGGTAGTGGGTAGTTAGCAAGCCAGAGGTCCAACCTGGCGGGCAGCGTGGGAACAGATTCCAGAGGTAGAAGTGTGGTCAGGAAAGCCAAAGGTCAGAGATACTATTACATTGTCTCTTATCACTGATGGTACTTATGGTTCAAAGGTTTATTCTGTATTCCTAGATTATACGGTAAATGGGCTGTTCTCTGTATCTCAGTGGGGGATTTAAATGGCAGTAAGGAATTCTTGGGTCTCCCTAAAGGGGTTATGGATAAAATTAAAATACTTGTCCACTACCTATCAGTCTTTCACAATACTTTTGCAAGAATTTTGCAAACAGTCCAGCTCCTCCTCTGTTGGCCAGTCTTTTCACCCTTCTTCTCTGTCATTTTGCCAGTCCAAGATACAATACAATAGTTTCCTTTAGTGAATCTGAGAGGGAAGAATCTTCCACGGAAGAAATCCAAGAAAGCAGACCTCAACAATATCTCTTTTGGTGAGACAGAGGGGCTCATAAAAGCAGGTTTGCTGACTTCAGGAAGAGCAACATAAACAATTACCAGTGAATGATCAAATTCATAAAGGGTTGCAGAAAGGGAAGATGTGGGACAACGAAGGAAAAAATACTGGAATCCTTACTGACGCTATCCAAAGCTACAAAATACATTGCTGATGCATCAAAGGGATTAGTACATACCGCAGGGAGTGCTACAGCCCTTGTCAGCAGGGTGGGTGTTACGGTTTAAAATTTGGACCTACCTAATACTATGTGGGACCTGTTTCGGCAGGTGCCCAAAGCATCGGGGTCCGCCGGCCTTCGGGCAGGTGGACCATAGTATCTCAACCAGGAGCCTTGTGCCCCCGGGGGGTCGGGAAGTAGAGGCCCCTTTTTAATGGATAATTGGTGATTTCACTATTCACTTTTTTTGTTCACAGGGGATTCGTTTTCGAGCACGCTCCACGGGCTTTAAAAAAAAAAGAAAAGAAAAAAAGAAAATTTGGACCAGAGTTCCCACATCTAAGACCAGATTATGTGGTGTTCCTTTTAATAGGGAACTCCTTTTCAGTAGTGTCTTAGAAGCTATACTTGACAAGTCAGCTGACAGGAAAAAGGCTTTTCCAAAAAGAAAAATACAGAACCCAAAAGAACTGAACCTCTATTCATAGTAAGAAGGGTATTTGTTCAATCCCTCTGAACCTTCCATCAAGTCACAATGACTCAGTTCCTGCTGTGGGACGAAGACTGGGGAACTTTTCCTACAATGGGAACAGTTTACAAAAAAAAATCCTTTTATTGAAAATGATATGCCAAGGATACAGTCTGGAGTTCTTGTTGTTCTCCCCCAGTAAAGCTCTATTTATCTTCTCCACAGAGGGACTAATTAAAAGCTGCAGTTTTTCCTCCCATAATTTAAGTGCTACAATCCCAGCATGTGATTGTTCCATTTCCTGACCAGGAGTAAGGTGAGGGATATTAATCCCACATTTTGTTTAGTCAAAAACCCTTGAAAACTATAGGGTAATTCTTAGCTTACAAATTGTTTAATCAGGTTCAAAAAGTTCAGGGTGCAAACTATCTTTTCCCTAAGAAATATGTAGACAAAAGATTCATAAATTATCACAGTTACCTAAGGTTTGCTGTGAGAGATGGCCAGGGCACAAACCATTGGCAGTTTTCAGTACTTCCTTTCAGCTGCCCTGCACATTTTTTTTATAAAAATGCTTAATTCCTGTAAGGAAAAATGACATTTTTATATAGTTTACAAATTATGAGGCTCAGCTAGTGGCATATTTGAAACTGATGCTCTTTGATCAGGAAAAAACAGGATGGATTGATTGAATCACACACCAGCACAGAAAGTAACATTCCTTGGCTACAGTAAGATTCCACTGTGCAAAATATATTTTGCCCACACACTAAATTCAACAATTGCAGAGAGAAGTGGGGTCTTTAACAATGACCTCAGCTCTTTCCTTAAATTAGTCTTAGTCCTGTGACCCCTTCAATACCAGTGAACTACAAATTGTTCTTCTAGTTGGGATTGTTCCCAGACAAAGCTGGAAAATCAAGCCCCACTATCCGCAAACAATGCACAAGAAGATTTGATGGAACGTAAAATCCATAGGTCCCCCACCCCCTCCCAAGGTAAAATATTTTCAGCAGTGGGATCTAGCCATGGCCCTGAAGGCATTGCAGCAACATCCTTTGGAAACAAAAATTGCTTGTTCAGGCTGAAATATCACTCAGTTCTGTGGCCCTAGCCTCCACTTGGAGCGGTGGGAGATTCAAGCATTTTCTATCACAGTCCCTTTCTTCTCAATATTTTGGCATAGAATTATCCTCAGGGTATACCCAGGGTTTCTTATTTCTTTTATTATTTTCCAAGAACCTTCCAGGACAGAAAGATTTCCACAGTGATTTTATGAATTTATGGTATACGTTTTTAATGTAATTATGCATTTTATATTTAGTCTTCATTTTTTATTACTAAGGCCTGCAGGCATGCAGCATTATTTTATTTTGAAGGTGATCCTTCTGTTTTCTTTTTTAGGAGGGCAGAGGCACTTTTTCCTGTGCTGTCTTGGAAGATTCTTGTAAAATATGTTGCCATGTAACATTCATAGGGTATTTTGATTTATTTTTGCTATAGTGTGACCTTTTCCTCCAATCTGCTATTCGCCCTACACACCAGACATGTGGGTTTAGTTCCCTATGGCAAGGAGACAGATCTTTTTTTTTTTGCTTATAAGTTCTGAGCTTCATGTCTACTGCATGCAACTTGACCAGGATCCCAAAATGAAGAACAAAGCTTTCTTCTGTAGCCCTGGCCAATGGCCCCTTTAAGCAATGGGATCCACACAGCCCAGGCTTTGAGTTAAGCCATGAGTTAACCTTCATCTCCCTCCTGGAGATGGACAGACCTGGAGAGGAGAGGTTAGGAAACTCTAGTCATGTTAGAGACCATATTTGGCCCTGTTAACAAAACAAAGGAAGGGGAAGAAGAGTGAGCCAAGGAAGAGGACTGTGAGAAAAGAAAAGCAAGACTACAATGCAGTGGGAAACAAAGAGGGATGCACAGGGAAATCTAAAAGTAGGGTGCAGGGGAGGGGAGTCTTAGTGTGTTGTACTACCTTTTGCCTGACCCCCAGCAGACTTCTTAACTGCGCAGAGGCATTTAGGGATAGAGCTACATATTTTGCAGCTATCCTTAGCCAGCCTGGAGATCTTGCGGCTTCTGTTGTTAGGAAGGTATTATACTAGAGAATTCTGTCAGGAGCACACCCTAAAGGCATCTGAGTGGTGAGGACCTTTGGTCATTCTTGTGTGCCTTTTACTTACTTTTTAATGCTACCTTGCTGCTTCCAGTGGAACTCTATTTAAAGGTGGAACTCTATCTATTCTCCATCCCTCCAAAATCAGTCAGCCTAGGCTACTTTGTGGCAGCTTCTCCTCCATAGGTTGAGCTCTCCCTCCACTGGCAAACGTTTCATTTATTTACTCCACTGGCCAGTGGCTAGATAGGGTTTAGATAGGGAAAGTGGGAGTTTGTTCAACCAAGTGAGCTAGATCCCAGAATGCACTGGACAGTATGATCACACTCTGGTATTTATTGGACTGTGCAGCAATATTCTAAATTTTAGTTCTCCTGATGTTTAGATAATTATATACAGACATTCCTCGCTTACCGACTTACCTGCTTTGCGACCACTCGCACTTACGACCAACCTCTGATCGATCTCCGGCCTTGCATGTCAGCGTCAGTGTGACGTGTCGCCGGTGGAAGTGATGTCCTGCGTTCTTCACTGCGGGTCCTGGTAAGTATTTTATTGCCCGATGTACAGTACACTGTTCCGTACTGTACATATGCAACACTATACAGTACTGTACTAATGCAGTGCAATACTACTGTATAGAGTTCCTCACTTAATGACCAATTCGTTTAACGACCTGGTCGTAGGAACGGAACTCGGTCGTTAAGTGAGGAATACCTGTAATGAAGTATGAAAAACATTGTAGAAAAATAGCTAGAACGAAAAAAGTCATTTTATTGTATTAATAATAGTAGTAGCTACTAAGTCCTCTTAAAAGCCACTGTTGTTGTCTCCAACATTTTATTTGTAAACACTCCTGTTTTTTGGCATATTGGTCTTTGCTTTTTTAACACATTAGACTTCCATTAAAAAAAATCTACAGGTAACCATTCATAAACTAATGTTTGTATCATTGATTTTGTTTGAAAATCAGGCAAGCAGATTACAACTGTTTCTTACCTATGATTGATGCTGCTCCTGTGGCTGACTTTGGGGGAAAATTGCCTTGGAAATTTGTTCAGTTTTTCAGAATTGCAATCAGTACAGTTTACTTGGTGTTTGCCATGGTATTTACCAGTGCAACAATCATGCTGGGCAGATTTATAGAAAAGCTTAAAACGCTTCAACTTTTATTTTCCTTTTTATAATTTGTATTGGAATGTGAAAAAAGGTAGCAAATACAACCAAACAACAATTTCAAAGACACAAATTACACGTGTAATATCACATATGATGGAAAACTGAATAACTCAGTAATGAGGGAACAATGAATATATCAGAAAGAAGGGACAATACGATTAAAAAAGGGGATAAGAAGTAAGAGAGAGGGACCAGGAGGGACAAGGTGTCATACCACCATCATTGGTGTTAAGTAGTTTCTCAATTCAGGGATACCACAAATATTTATGTTGTTTCATTGAGACCTGTCTTCCAGGTCCACAGTTTTAGTTTTCAGTCAGTTTATGTCCTCCTCTAAATCGTTATGTGAGTCCACAGGGTTGTTGAAAGAAGTCACACATTATTCAATGTTACTCTCTATGTGCGAGATTCTGCCCCCCATTTCTTGTATATCTGCTTTAAATTGACTTACCAGAGATTGCATGTCAGTGTGCAGGGAGCTCAGAGTGGTTGGTTTTGTGTAGGATAGGATTCAATAGGAGCCATACGTTCTCTGGTGTCTTTCAATGAAGTATGCATGGATTTTAGCTTATGGTCAGTTTCAACAAGGACTTCATTTTGCAGGGCTTTGTGTGGTAGGAGTGGGAGGAGCCAAATATGTTGGGGAAGAGGACTAAGGTGGTTGAGGAGACGGAGCAGCAGCTGGCATAGCGTGGCGGTCTCTGTAGCGGTCTACCTCAGCATCTCTGGGTTTGGATGACGGAGAGGAGGATGGAGAGATGCCACCGCCATCTTGTGAGGCCTGGTGTGTAGCCATCCTTTGGCAGTAAAAGCCTACTGTCCAGCAATGTTTCATTATTAGACAAAAGTTTCACTTTAAATCATTGTCTGCTTCCAAACTGTGAAGGACACAAATCTGATTTGTATAGATATATAAAGCTGACAGTTTTCCATAAAAAGTGCTACCTACAACCAGATTACTAAGAACTGTACACTTTGATATAGAACTGTATAATTATCTCACCAAAACTATAACCAATGGCCAGCGGATCAAATTATGGTGTAAAACATAGGGGTCTATTCACGAAGCAGCCAAAGGATCTAGCCGTAGCTTTGACCGATCCTTCAGCTAGCTTCGGCCCCAGGACCCCTTCGGTTCAGTAGAACCGAAGGGCTGCTGTACGGACTATTGTGAATAGCTGAGCCGCGCTGAAAGCCGAAGCTGGCCGAGCGGCCGGCCATTGGCCGGCCGACAGCCTGCTTCTGACAGCTGGGCGGAGCCAGCCGTGTTCTTACGGGTGGCTCCGGCCCCTTGCCGAGAGCTCAGCATCCCTGGTTACCAGCTAACCAGGGACACTGATCTCCAGACAGCAAACTCTTCTGGGCGCTCCGGGAGTCTCCCGCTCCCGGCCGCCCAGGAGAGAAACACTGCTTTTTCTTTTTTTTTCTTTATTCTGACACGGACCGAGCAGAACAGCCGAGCCGAATGCCGCTCAGTGGCATTTGGCTATTCACTCACTGTTGTTCGGCATCTATAAGAATAGACCAAACAGCAGTGAGTAGCCTGCCGGAGGTTCGGCTTAGTGAAGCCACTATATACGGCTGAAATCAGCCATACCAGCCTGAAGTGAATAACCGAACAGCGTTCGGCTTACTTCACTTCAGGTCGCTCTTTACGGCAGATTAGTGAATAAACCCCATAATGACACAAAAACTTTTAAAGAGATTGCATTATAGCCAGCAGATTCATAAGGAGGCAGTCGCTATGTTGTTCTCAGGCAGTGTCTACTTTACATTTTATTGCAGGTTTGCCTTAAAGTAGAACTAACACCAGACATTGAACCTTTTTAAAATTAGACATTGTTAACAAGCGGTAAATACATTTTAAAACAGGACTTCACTGTCCTCTGGAGCTGCAGGTCCTGTTACATAATTCTTCCTTAAAGTTTGCTGTGGATGCATTTCAGTTTTCACTGCTTGTTTTGTAAAATTTGAGAATTATTTGTTCCACAGTGGCAGTAACAACAAAGGTCAGTGAGGGCTAATTTTAAAGCATATTGACTGCTTATCGAGGTTTTCCAAGAACAAAATTGTAATATATTGCCAGTCCTTAGGTGTGCATTTTTGAAATTGTAATATATTGCCAGTCCTTAGGCTTTTTTTTCATAGTACTTTTGTCTCCTGGTTATCCCACCAGTAACACACTTCCTGTCCTCGGGTGACAACTTCTGTACACACCGTCCTGTATCCACAGAGAAGCAGCATTGTCACATTAGGGCAGGAAGTAGTCCACAAATAGTGCTGGAAATAATGCTAACTGATAAAAGTAAGGAGAGGCAGAGAGCACAGGCTTCAGCTCACAAGATTTCTGACAGAATGAAAGGGAATTTTTAACACTTATTGAACAGATATAACAAAACATTTTCAACTGTATATTTAACTGAACAAAAGGGAGCAAATAAGAGAAGTTAATTGTAAGAGTTTATGTGCACTTTAAGAATATGTAAATATTTATATGGCCATAGCCTGGCACACTTCTATTTTAAATAAGTGATTATTATCATTTAGAGGATGAAAACAGTATACACTGTGCTTGTAACTTTTAGTCTGCCAAGTTGCTCAAAGTTCAATAAATTACTAAAATATTAGAATCATTCAAAAATAAACTTTGAAGGGGCACGACAACTTTTTAATAATGTACATGTTTTGTTAGTAGTGATGCTTTACACTTGGGATACACGGCAGAACAAATTTTGTTGAATTGAGAAAAAGAGCAGACAAAGCAATAAATCACATTTGTTCTTGCTATAATGAAATATGCTGAGCACACTGTTCTTTCAATGAAATTTGCCCTTTCTTTTTTACTACCTTCTCTTGGAAGCAGACTCTATAAAACTCATGTTTCATGCATTGTTATTCAAACCAAAAAAAGCCAGTCAGACTTCACACACACTCTGAAACTACACACACACACACACACACACACACTCAGGCATCACAAAAGCTCATTCAAACATTCACATTACACACACACAGTCACAATCACAGAAATACAGATATTAGTACACGCACAATTTAATGGGCCATTTGATTAGGTATATTCTAGTACCAAGCAGTAGTAGATACACATACACACATACAAAACATGTACACACTCGGATAGGGATATCTAACATGCAATTACTCAGACATCACACACCCACACACACTCAGGAATTACACATATACAATCAGACATCGTCCTGTGTGGAAACGAGGAATGGGAGTGTGCAAAAGAAGAGATGTGGACAAGAGGTGAGGAATTGAGTTTGGAATAATTTTGATTTACCAGCATACGTATGCACGTGGTTAGTGTTGATTGGTGAGTATCCAGCTTCTTGGGTGTTTTGGTGGAGGGAGAAGGTCGACAAAAAGGCATGGCTGTATATACAAGCATTGAACACTTTAGATTCCGACACCTTATGTAGGAGACACACTAGAGAGAGCTTCCGCACCCTCTGGGATTCTTTCTGCATAAAATGCCACTCTGGTTTCTAAATTATCCAGATGCCATGGTATATCTGCTTGTTTATCATCTAAATTGACACGTTTCTGGCTAAAAAGAGCAATGGTTCCCATTCTAGAGGCACTCGACCCACGGCAATTGATTACAGGATAACAATTAGATAGCTGCCGACCTCGACCCGCCATGTAACAGCACATCATCTTATGTTGATACCACCCAACATGCTGAATATTTGAAGATTGCTGCTAAAGGAATGAAGCTTCTTAAATCTACTATACAAGATGCAGTTAACCAAGCTTTATTCATAGGTAAACAATACCTCTGCCACTATCTATTAGCCTAAGCCCAGTGGATCTTGGAATCTGAAGGCTGTCTCACTAAATTAGAAGAAGATACTGACAACACACAATCTCAACTGCAATCATCCTTGCAGTGGATTCATGTGCTATCAGACCGCATGCAGATAATTGGACTCTCTGAATCCTATCATCCATCCTTCTTAGCTTCCATATGCTCTAACAATATCCCAGACCTACTGAGTATACTAATGCCCTGCAAAGGCAAAGGCAAGAGCATGTCATCTCAGTCCTCTTCTCACAGAGCAGGAAACACCTGGTCCAGTCATTATAAGGTACCTTGATTACACCGACCATTCAACTATTCTACAGGCTTTCCGTTATTAAAAAAAAAACAACTTCCCATAGAAGGCCATCATCTCTTGATCTTTGCAGACTATTTGGCATTCCAGAAGGACTGTTCCACTCTTTTTCAAAAGCAGATCAAGCTCACACTAGCCTATCCTGCTGTCCTCTGCTTTCAAACACTAAACAGGGATCAACATTTCTTTCAGGATCCAGTTGCAGCCTCAGCTTTCCTGAAAAAACTGGCCTATGACTCTATTGGCTCCAGCGATATACAACTAAAGCGACTTACTCCACACTGAAAAGGGCTACTCCTTGTTATCCTTCAGCATCTGCTGACATCCACTGATTCCCTCCAGGATCTGTACCAGTGATAATCTATGGCCTTATCTTTGGCTCACCTTCAACCTGACCACCATGGTCTCAGTTAAGCACTGTAGTTTATTCTTACTGTTTCCACTGACAGTTACCCTACTTCTCATAGCACCATGTTTCATCTACACACTGGTTTTTCCTTTTGTATGCATTCTTGTGGTGCTATACTTGCTTTCTCTTTGTTGATTTATCAAGACTGCCATTTACAGTTTCTCTGTTTCTATGGAGCATTGAAAACCACTGCACTGCATACTCAAAGAAAAAAGTCCATACTTGCTTTTTTAAGTCCTGAACAATATGGGATTCATTGGCCCTATAATACATTTTCATATGCAATTATATGCAGCTCCATCTGCATGAATATGCACTTCTGGTTGCCTTTCCTCTCTCTTTCCTCTCTTGAAAGGCACCTGCCAAAGTTGACCACTATCCCCACTACTTTTTAACCTAGCCATTAAACCATTCTCATTTTACTTGCAGAATACTACAGGCATCTCAAATGTAACACTTTGCTCCTCTTCTGTTAATCTATTGCAAATTGAAATAGCCAATACGAATCTAGCAATGCATTCTAATGGGCAATTTTTCTCTTTTTTTTTCTTTTCTGACACGGCTCCGTTTCAGAATATAAAAAAAAAGGAACAGCAGTGTTTCTCTCCTGGGCAGCCGGGAGAGGGAGTCGCGGCTCAGCCGAGCCGAGGCATATGCGTTCGGCTCGACTGAGCCACTCGGCCACGTTCGGGAGCTGTACAAGCTATAGTGATTAGCCGGTACAGCACGGCTTTGGTTTTACTGAACCTAAGGGGTCCTAGGGCCGAAACTAGCCAAAGGATCGGCCGAAGCTATGGCTAGATCCTTCGGCAGCTTCGTGAATAGACCCTTATTTAAATAGCGGGAAAATCCTTGATCAGCGCTTGTAAGCGTTAATAAAGGAATCCATTTTATTTTCTTTGTTCACCCGGCAGGTTGAACGAAAAAAATAGAAACGTGTATACTCAACTTTAGTTTAACCTCCCAGACCAGTGGTGGCAAACCTATGGCACGCGTGCCAGGGAGGGCACGCAAGGCCCTTTCTGCTGGCACGTGAGCCCAGGTTCAGGCCACAAAACATTAAGGCAGCCGACGGGGAGAAATCGGCGGGCGAGCGAGCAGGAGGAGAAGGGGGACGGAGCGGCAGGGGGTGGAGACAGAGGGAGATGGGGCGGATATTTGAGAGGACGGGAGGAGCCGGGGGACTGAGCGGCATGAAACGGCCGGAAACAGAGTGAGATCGAGGCGGAGATGAGAGGAGGTGAGGAGACGGGGACGGAGCGGCATGAGACAGGGGGCGGAGACAGGGGGAAGATGGAAGAGACCTGTGAAGACTGAGGCAAAGGCAGAGACCGCGATGGAGGAGGCGTCGCCAAGGGGCCAGTCGAGCGGCGAAGCTGAGACGATTGGGCGCCAAGGCAGCAGTGAAGGCTGGGCTTCCCGTGTAAGGTAGGAGCACTGTGCTGGCAGGGCCCACCATAGATTATGCACAGCCCACCAAAGAGTCACAGTTGGGCTGTGCAATACCTTTTGGTGGGCTTTGCAGGATAAATGGGGGCTCTGCAGCCTGCAAAGCCCACCACAGATCCTGCACAGCCTCGCTGAGATCTGGCAGACTGCAGGGTCTCAGGGGGTCTCTGCAGGATCTGTGGGGGGATTTTCATGACTTGTGGGGGGTTTTCAGGATCTGTGGGGGGCTTTGCAGGATCTGTGTGGGCTCTGCAGCCCCATAGTGGGCAGAGCCCATTACAAATCCTGCACAGACCCCTGAAACCCTGCAGGTCCTCCAGGGGGCTGTGCAGGCTCTGTGGGGGGCTTTGCAGGATCTGTGTGGGCTCTGCAGCCCCATAGTGGGCAGAGCCCATTACAAATCCTGCACAGACCCCTGAAACCCTGCAGGTCCTCCAGGGGGCTGTGCAGGCTCTGTGGGGGGCTTTGCAGGATCTGTGTGGGCTCTGCAGCCCCATAGTGGGCAGAGCCCATTACAAATCCTGCACAGACCCCTGAAACCCTGCAGGTCCTCCAGGGGGCTGTGCAGGATCTGTAGGGGGCTTTGCAGGGTCTCGGGCCTGTGCAGGATCTGTGGTGGGCTCTGCCCACCATAGACCATATACCGCGCAGAGCTCACCACAAATCCTGCTAAGCCCCCCTGAGACCACAGCTTTCCTGCTATGCTAATAGCGGAACATGTCAAAAGCTAGATACAGTGTTTTCACTGTATCCAGCGACTGACAGGTCACGCAAAAAGTATTAAACAGGAAGGGGTGGGGTAAATTTAGTGGGGGTGGGGGCGCCTGTGTTTTGCCTTGCCTACGGCAGCCCCAAACCAGAATACACCACTGCGTTCAGGGACCACCAATTGAAATAGATCCGACTGACCCAGATCGCCTTGGTATGCGATCCGGGCCAGTCACAATTAGGCAGCGGCAGCCAATAAGCAGGTAGGTTAGACAGCTAGAAAAAAATGGTTTTCGCAGTTTGGGCACTCGGGTTCAAAAAAGTTCGCCATCACTGTCCTAGACCAATCTACACTCATGGGACAATTGTTTCAGGAGCAGCGTTAAGTTACAGATTGACACTGTAAAACGTAGTCCCTTTGAAAATTGTTAAAAACCTCTGAGGACTACCTTTTACTAATTTTAAATCTCTGAACTAATGCAGATCATTACTGTTACTAATTGAATAGATCTAAATAGCTGAACTGCCAATGTTTTTAGTTTCTGGTTATCAGTGCACGCTCCCTACAACTTTCTCAACCTGTAGCCTACTGCCCTAACTCCCCTGACTTTTCCTCCCCTTCCTACTCCCCCCTCCCTTAGTATCCCCTTCCTTACCCTTCTCACAACCCAAACATATTATCTTAAACCCATACCTCCTCCACCTTCCTTATGGTCATCATTTTGTTTCTGAATAAATGGTAGGCATTTCCTTTACAGTTCAATCAACCGCCAAATACAAGTTTCTAAAACCAGCTAAAAACAATTCTATTTTCTCTTTCTCCCTAGCATGTCACTAGCACTACATTTTATTGAATCACTACATTTTTCCAGAAGTCTGCAGAGAGCTTCAATTCAAATTGCAGACAACATCTGCACTCCACTAGAATAGGTATTTTCCCTTTGTAAAAAAGACTCTCAATGCTGAAGGTAGCACAATTCTTAACAGAACAATAAGACTAATCAGGTATTGAAGGTAATGACAAATCTTCCCATTTAGCTCTTAAATGTAGAAAGGTCATAAAAAGGCCTACATCAATATCTCCAGAAGTGCAAGGTACACAATCAGCGTTATTCACAAAAGGGTGAAGAGTTTGGAGAAAGCAGGAGAAGTGAACAATCTAGGCCAAAATAGCTGATTTGGAAGAATTCTCCAGTTCAGCTCACTATCCAAATCAGCTATTTTGGCCTAGATTGTTCACTTCTCCTGCCTTCTCCAAACTCTTCACCCTTTTTTGAATAACCCTGAATATCTTCTATATCTTTATAATTCACAATGAAATCTACTTGCATCTTAGCAATTTTTGTATCTTTATCTATGTTTTTCTCTTTGTAAAATTGATGTTTTATTTTAGCATTACAAATTTCAAACATTTAAGGTGTACATCTCTGTATATCCATTAAAAATTTTTAATTTATATACATAGATATTTTCTACAGTATTATATGA
>NW_017306672.1:597645-615449 GCF_000935625.1 Nanorana parkeri | reverse complement strand
TATATGACTCTCTAAAAATATAGTATTATTATTATTTGTATTATTATTCTTATTATTAATAATATTATTATTAATATTAGTAGTAGTAGTAGTTGTAGTATATGTTTGCAGATCTAATTCTTTTAAAATCTTAGGATTGGTGTGGACTTATATTTTCATCAAAGTAAAGATTTAGTTCACTGAACTGCATAACAATAGTAATATAACTGTTCAAAGCAACTTTCATCATGACTTTAGAGAATGAGAGATCCAAAGATATCAAACCTTTGTAAATTTCATAGGGGATTTTCTAAATCAGTTGCCCTCATCTATTCATGGCTGCACAGCATACTTAAAATGACTTCTTGGATCCAGTTATATATTTTTTTTTCATTGGTTATTCTGTTGATAATTACTTAAAAAAATATAGTTGTTGTGTTTGCTTTATATAATTTCTGTTGTTGGTTGTAGGCATAATGGTTCCTGGTTTCCCAGTAAAAAAAAGTCATCAGAGTTAGATAGAATGTTGAGTTTATAATGTTCTTTCCCTTGCTCCCTCAAGGATTTTCCAAACAGTTTAATCAAGTGATGCAGCAAGTTAGATGTAGTGGATTCTGTTGATGTTGTTCACTGTTGAAAAGTTCTAACATTCTAATGGTAACATGGGTAAAGGTACACTTCAGTGGAACATTCTATCTCTGATATTATTGCACACTCATTATTGATCCAGACTCTCTAGTATCTTTCATTCCCAACTTATATCATACAGAACATGGGAAAGTTTCGTTTTTTCCTAAGCAATTGTCAATTATCTGCAATGATTTGACATCCATTTATTTTTACTTTAGAAAGTCATAAAACCACCTGATTTATCTATTAGGATATACAGTAAATTTAGGATTTAGAAATGAATATTATTATTTTCCTGAAAATTTTAAATGGTATTCAATATATTTTTTTAGAAACCTCTAGCATGCATGTGCATAGTAACCCTTTTATGGCCAGAGGTCATTGATGGCTAAATGCCCAGACCAAATTAATGATTAATTAATCATTTTTTAAGGACATATAAGGCTTTAATTTAGTAAACTGTTTATATATAAATGCTATGCTGGAAGTTTTGATTATAGGCTTACAACATTAAAATAATCACATTACACTCCTTAAGGAATTTTGTAAACACATGCAGCTTCATTATTTGTAAGTTTCTCATATTAGCATTCCCATGTAGAGCTAATATAGGATTTATGCGTGTTATCAGTGCATCTTCATGTTTTTTTTTATTATGGTTGTTGGATCTAGGACCTTAGTGTGGTAAGCCCATATTATTTACCATTAAGCCCTCCTGTTGGTCTTTTAGAACTTACAACATGTGTGGATGTATTCATAACAGTCACATAGGTTTCACTAGCAATTTTGTATGCATCTTGGGTCTTATTAGCTACAGACAAACATACATAAAAAGTTAATTAAGCCAATAAGCTTTTCAAAAAAAAAAATAGCTAACTAGGCAATATTTAAGGAAGCAGTGCATAATAATGAAAGGTTATCCAGTACAGCTGAATACAACACACAGCTTGGACTAAAAAAAACATTTCAAGGATAGAGCATGCAAAGTTTGGATAAACATAATGTATCCATAATACTGATAACTGCATGTTTAAACATTACTTGCTTGCATTAGTATTTACCTTAAAGATTTATAAATGGAGAAGTAAAATAGATTCATATGTTTTGTAGGGTAGTAAGAACAGTCATACTATATGAACACTATATGCACATTGGTGTGATGCAATTCATTTTGCTTTGTAGTGTGTTACAACATATGGCAAAGTATGGCTGTGCATTGCCATGGGTGGCATTACAAAAAAAGGTTTATGTCCAATTTTGGACACACTGAGTGGTGTTAATTTAAAATGAATGGAATGGGCTGCCTTAACACAACTCAAGTTAATGCACAACATTAATGCACTGTACAAATATAAATGAACCCTTATACATTATGTCGATTTTGTTTTCTTGTTGATATTTACTTTCAAGTTACTTTTGAAATTAAACAACATGGTAAGCAGAGTATAGAAATGGCACTGCATATTATGCATTTACAGAAACTAATAACATATGGTTTCTTGATACTGAAGGATATTAATTTGAATGCCTTTGAAAAGCATTTTTTCAGCAACATAGTCCAATGTGTGATTATTTTCCTGCAGTGTTTTCTCATTTGTTGCATGGGGTTTTTGATCTTTAAGCTTATGATAGCAAACCACGCTATGCAATCAAGAAAGCTATAATTTGAGCACTTAGCAGGAGTGTGCAGAACTGATTCATAGGTTACTGTATTTAAAATGGACATCAACTCAGCATACATGTGTTTCAGTGAGCTGGGAAAATGAATTGCTTGTTAAAGTGGCTAATTAAGGCAAAGGTATGCCATATTATATTGATTTAAACAATTGGTTACATATAATAAATTCTTCCTGTCACCTAATAATGTAGAGTAAAAATGATGTACACTTGATTGTCAGGACTTATAAATGTAAACCCACTTATACATAGAGGTCATAAAGCACAATCACTGGGATTGGTTTACTAAAGGCAACTAGGATGTTTACTTTGCAAGGGAATTTTCACTTTGCAAGGAAATTTACCTTTACTTAGTGAATGTGGTAAAATGTACTTTGCAAATAATACTCAAACACAATCACACAATACAATAATTTTTATTGAACAACACATCTCCAGGTGACAGGCAAAATGAATCAATAGACTGCTAATGCATCAGAGAAACCAAAACCCCTACCAGACCCTTTAGGTCTGGTAGGAATTTTAAGGGGGAACCCCAGCCCCCAAAAATGGGGGAAGAAACGTGGGGTCCCCTACCAGACCCTTGATTCGAGCACTGGCCCGGCAGGGCAGGAATGGGGGGGGATGCTCGAGCACTCCCCCCTCCCTGCACCTTACCAGGCTACGTGCCCTCGGCATTGGGAGGGTGTCCCCGTGCCGATGGGGACAAGGGCCTTTTCCCCTGACCCGTTGCTTGTGGGGGTCTGCGGGCAAGGGGGCTTATTTGCATCGTGGTACCCCCTTTAAATAAGGGGCACCCAGATGCCACCCTCCCCCCTTGTGAATGAGTAAGGGGTACTTGTACCCCTACCCATACACTAAAGAGTTAAATCAAATAGTTAGTAAAAAGCCCAGACTTAGATAAAATCGTTTAATTGAAAAAAACAAAGGGGTCTATTCACATAGCTGCCAAAGGATCTGGCCGTAGCTTCGGCCGATCCTTCGGCTAGCTTCAGCCGCTATATTCACTATAGCCTGTACAGCTCCCGAACGTGGCCGAGCGGCTCAGTCGAGCCGAACGCATATGCCTTGGCTCGGCTGAGCCGCGCTGAAAGCCGAAGCTGGCCGGCCGACAGTCTGCTTCTGACAGCTGGGCGGAGCCAGCCGTGGAGTCTCCCGGCCGCCAAGAAGAGAAACACTGCTGTTTCTTTTTTTTAATTCTGACACGGAGCCGTGTCAGAATAGAAAGAAAAAAAAAATTTGGCCATTGGAATGCATTGCTAGATTCCTATTGGCTATTTCAAATTGCAATAGCCAATAGTAAACGAACATTGTACCCGCCATCTGCTGCAGTTCTCAATCAGGTCCATCAGCAAAGGGCGGGTACAATGCTAGTGTCAGAATAAAGAAAAAAAAAGAAAAGGCAGTGTTTCTCTCCTGGGCAGCCAGGAGCGGGAGGCTCCCAGAGCTCCCGGGAAAGTTTTTTCTTTTTATTTTGACGGCAGAAGAGCCGCCAGACAATAGGAAACTATTGGGCGGAGCTAGCTGTCACTGCTAGCTCCGCACAATCATTTTCTATTTACTTTTTTAACTTTTGAAACTATTTTTCTGTTCTGCTCGGTCACTGTGAGGGACCAACAGAACAGCCAAGCCAAATTCCGCTCAGCAGCATTCGGCTACTCACTCACTGTTCGGCATCTATAAGAATAGGCCGAACAGCAGTGAGTAGCCTGCCGGAGGTTCGGCTCAGCCCTCTGCAGCTTCGTGAATAGACCCATTTGGTTTTTTCAATGAAAGGATTTTATCTAAAAGTTTGGACTTTTTACTAACTATTTAATTTAACTCTTTAGTGAATTGGTAGGGGTACAAGTACCACTTACTCATTCACAAGGGGGAGGGCGGCATCTGGGTGCCCCCTTATTTAAAGGAAGATTGCCGAGGGCACGTGACCTGGTAAGGTTTTCTGCCCTGATCAAGGGTCAGGTAGGACTGTTAAAGGGTCTGGTAGGGATTTTGGGGGGAACCCCATGCAATTTTTTTGTTTTACCTTGGGGGAGGGTCCCTCCTAACATTCCTACCAGACCTAAAGGGTCTGGTATGAATTGGGTGGGAACCTCACGCTTTTTTTTTTTTCATCTTCTGCAGACTGTAAAAAAAAATAATTCTAATGTCTAAACGAAATTTCGACTGGACTACCACTAACGAATTTCGGGAAATCTGGAATTCAGATTTGTTTGCATTCGTTTTAGCTGTAATTCGGAATTCGGATGCATTCGAATGTCCGAATTTCTGAAATTTCGTCCGAATTTTGATTCGGAACAAAACAAACAGGATCGGAAAACACAGTTATGAACCCTCTTACCTGGCTGGTAGACTTGTACGCCGTCAAAAAATTAATTCTGTTTGTTTCGTTCCGTTTCGTAATATCCAATATTTCGTAATTCGTATCCGAAACTCAATTCGGATTTGTACGAAATACGGATTTTCGTTAGTTTCGGCACATTTTCATAACTTTACGAACATTCGTTATGATGAAGTTAAAAAGCAAAAATACCTTTGTTAATATTGGAGTCGATGTGGTAGTTGTTTTTTTATCCGAAATACGAATTCCGTTAACGGATTCCGTATCCGAATTTCATATTTCGGACTTTAAAAAAAACTACCATCAACTCCAATATAAATGTACTTTGCTTTTTAACTTCATCATAACGAATGTTCGTAACGGAACGAAAATACGTCAACGGAACTTCGTATTTCCTGCTTGTGTATTGTAATGCAACTCTCAGCAGCAGAAGAGAAAACCTCTGATTGGTCAACCAAAATGAAATACGAATTCCGTTAACGGATTCCGTATCCGAATTTCTTACTTAAAAAAACTACCATCAACTCCAATATAAATGTACTTTGCTTTTTAACTTCAATATATAACGAATGTTCGTAACGGAACGAAAATACGTCAACGGAATTTCGTATTTCCTGCCTGTGTATGTATTGTAATGCAACCCTCAGCAGCAGCGGATCCGTATTTCGGATTAAAAAAAAATCTTGTCATGTTGTTCAACCTCATTTACAGGGGCAATATTAGTTCCTGTTTCAAAGAAATTTGGATCCGAAATTCGTTAACGGAATTTCGTATTTCGGATATAATCAGAAAATGCAATTCGGATTTCGTATGCTTCCGAATTTACGAATTTCAGGAAAATTCGTACGAATTTCGATTCGTAACGAAACGAATCGCACATGTCTACTGGCTGGCTGGTGGGCGATTAATTGCTCTGCTATGCTCATCCAGTCATATGGTGGGCTGATGTCATCTGGTATCACTACAGGCTGCCTGTGTGCCCGCCTCAGGGCTGTCTTTAACGCAGGGCAAAAGGGGCAGTTGCCCAGGGCCCACTCATTGTTGTGGGGCCCAAAGCAGCTGCCCCTTGAGCAGGTCCTCCGCTGCAAAACTCCTGCCACTGGCCCTACATCTCAGCAATGACAGCAGAGCGCTGGATGATCACAGAGTGGGTCACACGGAGAGAAGAGCAGGGTGGATGGCCTCCCCTCCCATGCTGTGTGTATGTGTGTGCTGGAGGAGGAGGCTCTGCCCAGGGCCGGATTTACTCTCCCTGCCGCCCCAAGGCCAGGTTCTGCTATGCGCCCCCTACCCGCACTCCCCCATCAACGGAGAATGACAACCGGATGGCAGGGGCGGCAGGGTTAGTTTTATTTATTTTTATTGCTTCTTTCTTTTTTATCACTTTTTTAATGTAATTTATTTTTAACTTTTTTACATTTTTAGCTTATCGTTTATTTTTTTACATTTTTTTAAATCTATGGAACCAGAGGAGAGAGGTAAGTGAGGGGGGAAGGACGAACAGGCTGCACAGATTTTACAAGTGATTGCGGCGACATCGCTGCAATCATCTGTAAACGTACTAGCAGATTCCCCACAAGGCAACTTGCCCGCCCGGCGTATACACTACAGTTATACAGTTCCGGGCGTCGGGGGACTCCACACCGCTGCGCCCTGCCGCCCCGAGGCCGGGCCTCGGTGGCCTTGTGGGAAATCCGGGCCTGGCTCTGCTATGACCTGGACTCCGATGTTCACTGGCCTTTGCATCTGGATGGGGGCGAGGGAGCCTGCTGGGTGAGGGGACTACAGCCTGAATCAGGGCACCATAAACAGTGGGTGTCTGACGGGGGGGAGACCCTGCATGTCTGTACTGGCTGCTGCAGGTGTGTTTTAGGGAACGCTAAACGTCCAGAGAGAGGGGTCACTATGCTGCTTGTCTGCATGTGTTGCGGGTCACTACATGCTTTCCATGTACATATGATGGGGAACGCTACACATCAGTGCTAGCATAAGTCTGCATAGACAGTTGTCTGAGGGCACTGGGGGGGGAGAGGGGGTGAAAAATACACCTTCACCTATGTACACAATAATCCTTGCACCAGCCCTCCCCTTGAGCCCACAAAAGATACACCTGCGCCACTCTTCTGTTTATTGTGCGATCTGGGGGGGGGGGGGGCAGGAAGGGGGAGGCTGTGCAGCATACAGAGGAAACAAGAGAGGAAGATTGGGACAATAAGGTAAAGTCCCATGCTGACAGTGAACTGCTCATGTCTCAGGGTCTGATGAGGAAGCTTCAGCCATTCACTGTGAATGGCTGTGACTTCCTCATCAGGCCCTAAGATATGAACGGTCTGAGCATCTGCCACACTTCAGGAGCTTGTTTGGAGTGTCCTGTGAAGACAGAACTAAAGATTCTACATTAAATGTAGCATACAATCCCCTCTCTCCATCCATTCTAGTAAGTAGTATAAATGTAAAAGAAAACAAAAAAAACAGTTTAAAAGTAATAGTAACTGAAAAAATAACAAAAATAATAGTTACATCATACATTTCTAGTTTGAGTTAATGTATTTCAAATGGCAGCTTAACACATAAAGCTTATACAAATGTGTAAAAAGTGTGAATAAAGGCAAACAGAATAATTTCTTCAGCTCTGTGATCACAGCAATTAGTGAGGATTATAAAAACTGTAAACAGATATGTCGCTCCTATACAAGAAATATAGAACGATTTTCTAAGCAGCAGGAGAAAGTGTAGCCAATAATTACTAAATGGTTTTTCTGGGATTATATAGCTATTTAGGGTTCTGTTTTCTATATAAAAAAGTCCTATTCTTAAATTTAAATAATCAATTTCCCAAATCTTATTTAAAAATAATGCAGCTTTCACTGCAATACTTACCTGATACCCTGTGCTGAATTGTGCAAGAAGTCCTCTACCCCAGCTCTGCTGCTGCTCCACTTCCAAGTTGAATGATACCCGGCCTCACTCAACTCAAAGGTCAGAGCATAGGTAGTCATGGCCCCTGAAGTCCACTGGACTAGTGAAGGTGTAGCCATCAATGAGTCTGCCAGGACCGGTTAAAGTTTATGTGAGTGCGGCCTGGATGAAGTTTTTAGGTAAGTAGAGGGGATTTAAAAAACAATAGGCTGTTCACTTTGCAAGTGAATTTACCCTTAGTTTAGTAAATGTGGTGAAAATTCAATAAATACCCAAACACGTGCAAGGAAAATAAAAAACAGTATTTTTGCTTGCACATGATTGGATGATGTAAGTCAGCAGACCTTCACCGCGTTTACAAAGCTAAAGTAAAAATGTACTTGCAAAGCAAAAAGCCTATGTTTGCTAGTTTTACTATGAGATGTTTTTTAACCACTAACATCCATTGAATATATTAAATAAATATTACACGCTACTAATGCTGTTTTATATACATTTAAAATGCTGTCATATTTCTATTTTAATGCTTATGTCAAGTATTGTTTTTCCCAAATAGGCTGTTTTCTACAATAATTTAAACATGCCTAACAATTTCACACAAAAATACGCTTCTACATTAATATAAATTTTTTAGGTTGACCATGATTTAAGTGTTAATTTTAATGTATAAATGTGGTTAAAATGATAATACCACATTTAAATTGATTACCAAGTTAGTGTTACATTTATTTTTCCCACTTATGCTTGATAAATTCATAATCACTGTCCTTCCTTAATCTAAAATATTGACATTTTATTTTTCAAGATTATATCGTATTTGTTTAATGCACAATGAATAATGCCAGGTAGTCTTCTGTACACAATGGTTAAAAGTAGGGATGCAGCAATACCATTTTTTTCAGACCAAGTACAAGTACCTACACTTTTCCTCAAGTACTTGCAGATACTAGAGCACCAGGGACCAGTCACCGCTTCAAACGCTGTGGCCCTTTGTAGTTCTGCCACTGACTCCAAGCTGTAGAGGGACTACAAAATCCTAACAATATATTATACAGCAATGCAGAATACCACCAGCTATAGAGAACTACAAATCTCAGCAATCCATTATACAGCAATGCAGAATACCATCAGCAATAGAGGACTACAAATCCTGCAATCCATTATACATCAGTGGAGAATTATATTGAAGCTTCATACTTGGTTTTGCTGTGCTGCCTCTCAGAAAGCAGTGGGGGTTCTGCCCAGAGTTGTGCATGTTCTCAACCGGGGCTGTAACAAGGTCTCAGGAGGCTGTGTGGGGTTTGACCAGGACTGTGCATGGTCCTAGGAGGATGTATGTGGTCTGACCAGGGCTGTACAGGGTCTCACCAGTGCTGTTCAGGGTCTCAGGAGGATATTTGGGGTCTCACTAGGGCTGTACAGGGTCTCACCAGGACTGTGTGCAGTCTCACCAGGACTGTGTGCGGTCTGACCAGGGCTGTGTGTGGTGTCACCAGGGCTGTGTAGGGCCCCACGTATATGTGGGGTTTTACCAGGGCTGTGTGGTCTCACCAGGGCTGTGCAGGTTCGCGAGGGCTATGCAGGGTCTTAAGAGGATGTTCAGGGTGTCACCACGGTTGCAAAAGGTCCCATTAGGGCTGTGCAGGGCCTCACCAGGGCTGTTCAGGGACTTAGGAGGATGTGCAAGGTCTCACCAGGGCTGTGCAGGCTCACCAGGGCTGCATGCGGATCTCACCAGGGCTATGCAGTCTCACCAGGGCTGTGTGCGGTCTCACAAGGGCTTTGCGGGTCACATCAGCACTGTGCGGTCTCCCCAGAGCTGCATTCACGTCTCACCAAGGCTGTGTGTGGCCTCACCAGGGCTCTGTGCAGTCTCACAATGGCTGCTTTTGGGTCACACCAGGGCTGTGTGCAGGTCTCACCAGGGCTGCATTCAAATCTCACCAGGGCTGCGTTCGAGTCTCACCAGGGATGCATGTGGGCTTTCCAGGGCTGTATGGGTGGGTGCCTGGTTATCCATGGCTGTACAGTGTTACCTTATGCGTTTATGTAAAATTGTCATAAGACATATGTATATAGTTTTATTTTTGTTTTTAAATATTTCACATAAGGGGATGGGAGCTTGTAAAATAAATATGCTCTTTGATGTGGGTTATCACTGTCCAGGCATGGCCTCTTAATTGTAAATGGTCAAGACAAGAGACAATGAGACCCATGAGCACTTCAGAGCCGAGACCCTTGATTCTAACAATAGTTACATACTCTCTTTTGTCCCTGGCCAATATCTTCAACGGTCTCTTTGTAGCTGGTAAACAAATTAGAGTGTCCGCCCTGTTTAGATGCAATCTTGGCCTGGGGTTATTCTAGGGACACCTGCCCATGTGGAATTTCCCGCTCATCTTAATAGATTCGCATAGGAAGGGGTTGGAAGTTCTAACAAAGGGTATTTCGGAACATCCAATTCCAATACAAGAATTCCAATCTGAATAAATGAAGCATTGGGAGGCCACCAATCGATGCCTCTCAATACATTTCTATGAAGACCAGCGGTATATTAATCAAGGGGCAGGAAGGGAAAAGTGAGTATTTTTAGACCACCAGAATGGGTCCCTCGTGTAACAATTAACGGGTAAATATGCCTGTACTCTTTCCCCACTTAAATGTATGTCTATCGTTTGTATCTTATATATCAATGTCTGTGTATTGTGCATGCGTAAATCTTTTCTTTGTATTTTGTAGTTAAATAGATTGTTGGTTTGTTGTATTTAAATCTTGATACTATATACCAAGACATTTCTGTTATTGTGTTGACCTAAAAAATCTCATGATTGAATCCTCAGAACCATATACTTGTAAGTTTGAACGCTTATATAGCGTTTCATAGCTTAAAATAGTAATTTGGATAACATAATTCATAACAAAGAACATATTTAATGACACGCTCCCATCCCCTTATGTGGAATATTTAAAAACAAAAAATAAAACTATATACATATGTCTTATGACAATTTGACATAAACGCCTAAGATAACAACGGGTGGGTGTGGGGCTCTCCGGGGCTGGATGGGTGGGTGTGGGGCTCTCCAGGCCTGTGCCGGTCTCTGTGGGGGGAGGAGATGTGCGGCCAGACTGGTGCTCCCCGTGAGGTCCCCAGCAGGCTGCCTGAGTTCTCCAGGGAATTTTCATGTGTATAGGTATTCATGAAAATGCCCAGTATCGGCACAGATACCGATACTAGTGTAGGTGTCAGTGCATCTCTAGTTAAAAGCTCATGCTCATTTTCATTTTTGATAGTGCCTCTGTATTTTCACCCCTATACTGTTATACAAAAGAAAGGAACATTTTACTCAATGGGCCTTATTTACTAAAAGTAAATACACAGATGTAAAGAAACAAGATAAATGGCATACTTCTGTTGCAGATTCACATGATTGTAAACTTTAGCACTCCCTGCAATATTCAATCCCTTAACTGAAGTAGCAAAGCATGCAATCCTGCTCTATGCATACATTGTTGTCTAGTTTGCATTTTATATATAGAATGCTTTATCCTTTGCTAGGACAGGCAGTGTTCAAATCTACTTTACAAATTATTATGATCAAATCCTTAACAACACTTCCTAACATTACAAAGAAGTAGAAGCAAGTAGAAATGTTAACCATTAAAAAGCCAAAAAAAACTCTAACACGAGCAAAAGCAATTTGAACTGCAAGCATTTTTTATTTATGTATTTATTTTTAGTGTATGCTATGTGAATGGGAACATGTAACAAATATAAAATTATTCCAATTTGGCTGCAAAAGTGGAGATACAGTTTAAGGAGATTTTAATGCAATATGTTGCCGTTACAATAATGTTAAAAATAAAACACACAACCGTACTGTGACAAACACCAGGATTCTTACTCAGGAATGAGGGGCTCATGCTTCAGCCAAAGGATAAGCTGTAAAAAACCTGTACATCATTCCATCTGTAAAAATAAGTCAGTGCAAGGACAGATATTTATCAGTAGAATAAGCATTCACTGGTAGCAGCATATGAAATTGTGCTCTGGCAACAGTGTAAGCATGAACTGTGTTACTCCCACACATCCTCTTTTTCTTACAGTAAACGTTTACCAGCTATGTGATATGACATATTTACTTATATTTGAATAGTTAATGGTCCGGTACATAATAGCAATTTATAAGGCTAAGATAACCTGTCCAAAAGTGAGACCCAGCTAAAATAATGATAGTCTATATATACATGTGTCAGTTATTTTAAAAAATTGCATTATGTTTAAACACCTCCCGTCCGCAGCCGTTGGTAGACGGCCGGACGGGAGTCTTGTAGGGGCGGGAGGGCGTCTTGAGACGTCCTGCCCCTCCCCCGGCTCGTGAGCGTATCTGTGAGCTCTGGTACAAAAAAGTTTCTGTTTATCTATTTCAATTGGCCATGTACAATTCTTATGTCATTTACAAGTCTGCGGGAAGATGTGGCTCTTACCTGAAATACCAAGAAGAAATTATAACAGCCCTAATTTTCCAGGAAGGCCCTGCTGCTGAAAGTCTTCAGTCTGATGCAGTCAGCAGGCTACATGACAAACATTTCCCCGATCTGATCCCTCCCACCCCAGTAGACCAGACACCCCAAAAGAAAATGCCGTGTGTGTTACCAAAAAGGAATGAGGCGGGATACACGTTAATATTGTGCCAACTGTCCCTCAAAACCTGGCCTCTGCATCACTGTGTGTTAGATATATCTTAGTAATTGACAACTATGTGAAGAAGAAAATATTTTTTTTCTACACAAAGCTACAAAAGCACCCACAAAATGACAAAATGACAATATGCCAAAATAAGGGGGCATACTCCGAATATGTATAGCCGAAAAAAGGGGAAGGGTGGGTGGGTTACACTGCGGACAGCTCGTGTGCAGAGGAGCCTGTGTGGCCGGTTTATGAAGGCTGTGGGCGCGCAGACTCCTCCCACAAATCCAGGCTTAACAGGTTAGCCTTATTACTTGTGATCAGAGTATGCTTACCTGCGTTCGGAAATAACCTTCCCACGGGTTGGTACCACCTGACTCCTAGATGCTTCCACCATTTGTCCCTGGGAACGAAAGATACACTCACAACATAATGACCTGATGTGTGCCATGGTCTGGTTGGACAATATGCCAAAATAAGGGGGCAAAAGACTACAATTTTAGGAAACATTCTTTATTTGTAACCTGCATTACATCGCCAAACTAGAAAACGCCTTAGCCATTTCTACGTGGGGATCTGGTATATATCTGTTGAAACAAGCTGAATGCCACAGGCCTAACCTCTTAATTACATGGGCAGGTTCTGCGTGCCGGGAAGCTGCCGAGGCTGCCCCTATGCGAAAGGAATGCCCGGAATAGCATTTAGGATTAACCCCAGTTGCCTCAGGAGTAACCGGACATGCGTAATGAATTGCTGAGAGGAGAGAGGGGTACTAGGAAAGGGCAACAACGGCCCATGCGGTGGAAACAAAGACAGTTTGTCCATGAGACCATCTAATACTGAGACTGGGCACCAAGCATTACCGGACGGAAACAGCTTTATCTCCGTAGGGGCTCCTACCTGATTGGTCTTGCAGCGCTCCAGGGTCAGCAGGAAATATTTAGGAAACCTAACCAGGTTCTGTTTGAGCACCAGGAATGATTTGGAACTGGTAAAGGTAAATTCACCTGCCCTTAAAAACCCGTAGAAAGCTAAATAAATTGCGGCTTTCAAAACTAAGCTTTGCATTACCCCGAACAGTGACTTGTCCAACATGGAGGACATGGCCCTAAACAACCGTCCTGAAATAGGTAACCGGGTACTAAGTGTCTGGCCACCAGACTTCTGAATACCCTTAAGAATGGCTCGTACGGGATGAGCGGTAAACACTGACTGCCTATCCGGATAGCTTAATGCAAGAAAATGTTGTACTCCCGCCAGGTATAACCTGATGGTATTGTACGCTAACTTCCGGTCCGTGTGGCAGTATGATATGAATGCTAGGATATAACTAACGCTACCTGGATCGTGAGTAGTATGTTTGCCCTGGAAAACCTTGAAAGTTTTCCACGCCCCTTCGTATGCCTTACGTGTATTGCGTGAAAGAGAAGTATTGATTAGCCTGGCTGCGTTAGCCTGGTGTCTCTCTAGTCCAGCACTAACTTTTGAAAAGCGGGAACCGGCGTTGGAACTGCGTCCGCATCCGGGTGCTGTTGGAAGAAAACAGGGAATTTAAATCTAGACAGAGCGTCAGCGGCTACATTACAAGTGCCAGGAATGTAGTGACAAATGATATTAAATTTGTATTGTAGTGAGAGCCACGTCAACCTGCATAAGAATGACATGATCATCAGCGATTTCGATCGGCCTTTATTGATGATGTCTGCCATTGCTTGATTGTCAGTATGAAAGATTACCGTATGCCCTGACCATGTCGGCCCCCAGGCTCTAGCCGCTGCTACTACGGGGTAGATCTCGAACAGTGATGAAGTTTGAGAAAAACACACTATCCCTTCAATTTCCGTTGGCCAAGGGCTAGAAAACCATTGGGGGCCAAAAATAGCAGCAAACCCAGTTGACGCTGTGGCGTCCGTTACTACCTGCGGGGAAGAACATGTAGCTCGCGGAATGAACATTGAAATTCTGTTCCACTCTTGTAGACATTCGTCCCACATTACCACATCCGCACGCCCGGCGGCGTGGATGCGTACCGATGAGTCTTGGTCAGGAGCTGTGGGCAACAACGCCAATAGTCTAGATATAAAAGCTCTACCCTGCGGGATGATGCGCATCGCGAAATTCAGCATGCCTAACAGGGACTGTAACATTTTCCTGCAACATACTGGAGACAAAACCAGTAAATGCAACGCACTCCTGATCCTGACTAGCTTGTCTAGCGGCAAACTAGCTTGCATGTTGTCTGTATCCAACGTGATACCCAAGAAAGTTAAGACATGTTGTGGACCATCGACCATGTGTGCAGCTACTGGGACTCTGGGAGAACTGAAAGTATCAAGCAATACGCTGAGGTCCCTTGGAACCCTGTCGGGTTACTCTATGAGCAGGAAGTCGTCAAGATAATGAATGACTCTTTGACAATGCATGTGCTCTTCCAAAACCCAGTGAAGCGCTTGTGCAAACGTATCAAATAGCCAAGGGCTACTTTTAGAACCGAATGTTAACTTGGCGGCAAAATAATATAGTCCCCTCCACTTTACTCCGTGCCACTGCCATAAAGACTTCTGGATGAGCAACAGTTTGAAGGCGTCGGAAATATCCGCCTTAGATAACCACGACCCTTTACCCGCTTTTAATATGTATTGTATTGCCTGGTCGACGGAGGAATACTTAAGGCCAAACTCCTCTGACGCTATTAATGCGTTTAAACTGGGCACGTGTATGGAATGAGGGCCTGACAAGTCGTATATTAGACGCTGTTTATTAGAAAACTTCCCACACACCAAACCAATGGGGCTGACTCACCACATGGCAAAGGGGGGTACTTCAAATGGGCCTATCATGAATCCTTTGGCCAGTTCGGTCTCTAGTAAGGTATCAACGGTGGAAGGATCGGCCAGTGCTGACCTCAAGTTGCCGCATTCATAGGTTGACTGGGGCAGTGTTATAAACCCTGTATGAAAACCTTTGGTGAAGCCTTCGCTCAAGAAGGCCACTACTAAGGGATCTGGATGGGCTTTCAACATTAACACTAAACCTTCCACGTCCACCTGGTTTAGTCAAGAATTGTACGATTGATTTGGGATGGGCTCTGAAACAAGTAGAACATATGTGCAGTAAGCGACAGTGCGGATAATTGCAGGATTTGAAATTGAAATTATTGCAAATCTGGGCCATTCCTAAACACTGAATGGGTCTACCCAATTTGTCGAATTGTGTGGGCGCTGTGCCGGGAGGATCGGGTAATAAACCCGGCTGTTTAACTGTTGTGGCGGCGTCTGCTGGTGCCGGCCTGGGGCACCGGTCGACAGTATGAGCAGATGAATGGCAAATCGTGCAAACTGGCGCTTTGAGTCCTGCAAAGTGTCTGCAGAATAACTCTGTATCTATTTTTCCCCAATTTGTCGTGAACTGGAACTGGGCGAGACCAGCCGCTGCCTTTGCAGAGAATGCGCGGTGATAATCGAAAAACGCGTGCCCACCGTACTTGTACCCTAGATCAACAACTAGATGTAGATACGCATCAAGCTCCTCCCTACGGTTGGGACTCACTGTACATATGACATCTCTATAAGTTCCGAATGCCAGCATGAACTTGGGTAGGGACAACTTCCTATTCAGCCTTGGATCCCTAGCCTTTAAAATTACCGACACCTCTCCGCAAGCGTATGCTTTATTTTCGGAGACATCATGTGCCGCTATCAAAATTGACGCCAGGTTCACGTCTTTGCCCTCCAGAATTACCTTCTTCAAACTACTTGTGACAAAGTGCGCTGCCGTAATATTAGGGGGAGATCTACTAGTACCTGCGCTAACGACCATCGGGGCACTAGGCATTGTGGGAATGCTCGAGGTGCTAGGAACGTCTTGCACCACTGCCGCTGGAACAATCACTGCTTGCCTCTCTAAAGTCTCTGTTCTGTGTTGTAAGTCCTGCAGAGACGTATTCATAGTGATCAATGAAGCGTGGATCTGCGTCAGTGACGTGACCACTGTTCGCAGGGAAACTTGTTCCGCTGTATCACTAGCCGCTGTCGGAGGAAATAATAACCTAAACAATTCAGCTTTCCTAGCGGTGGCAGGAAAGGGGATCCCTCTCTTCTGTAACTCCAAAATGAGCCTAGGGATAGTCCATGCCCTGATGGAAGGGGCACTTTCCTGCTCCCTGCTCCTTGTACTTCGATGCACAGAACCTCTGGCAGGAGTTGCTGCTAGATACGCCAAATCCACACTCTCGGACACGTGAGACATGCTGATGATCCTCACTGTAAAACATGAGATAATTGGCGTAAAGTCCCTAGTACCGTACTGTAAAGAAAATGCTGCCAATCTAACCAACTGGTATGTGTGCCTGACCTCCATCGCTGAATGTCGCAACCCCAGAAATCCAGAAACCTAACAGGCATGACCAAGAATACCCATGCGTTACCCACCCTACCATACATGACTCCGAATCCGTCGTCACCCGCCTTTGTTTATCGTATGACGTTACCTAACGACATGACCCCCAATTCCTAAGCACGTCAACATACGTCCCATGCTCAGTCGGAGCTAATGTTTGGCTTACCAACCATGATAGCTGGGTGTACGTGCGTCGCATATGTACCCAAATCAAGTGTATCATGATACTCGGTCCCTAACATCCCATACAAGTACCTTGGTTGCCACCATGACCTGATGAACTTGTTCTGGTAATTTTAACATTGTCTCCGTATGATGTGCGTGCTCCGTATTACTGTATGACTGAGGCCTGAGGACCTAACATATGCCTAATCACCCCTCAGTGCCTCCGATAACTAGTAAGTGTCCGTCTATTATCAAAGTATTGTGCTGCTGCATGATGTGGGCCGTGTATCGCCCTGGGTGCTCAGTGAGCCAATGAAAATATGTGCATGTACGTCTATCTAACCTGTACCACCCCCCCACATCGATGACAAGCCACTCCAACGCAGAGTACTTGAGGACCTCTCTGATGCAGACTGCCGCCTGACCAGTCCCCCCCAGCTTACCCAGACATCTAGCATTGATGCATGTAACATGACCTGCGGCCGAGGCTGTTATGCTGCATGTAACTGTGTGCAGGCACCCGCTGTTCCCAATGGGAGGAAGACAACAAAATGCAACATGAGGTAAAGTTTACAACGTTCCCCTGTGACCAAAGCACTAGTGGTACCTGTGACTTCTGCCCGCTGGCCGGAGGTAACCTGAAATCCACGTCTCCCTGCTGGCGTGGCGTCTGCCGCTGACACTTGCTCTTCCACTGCCTGAAAAATCACTCTCTCTGTGAAGACAGGGGTGCATGGTAGAGAATGGTAGCTCGTAACAACGATTGGCGATGCCGACAGCCTCCAGTGAACCTTTCCCCACGTCCGGCGTGCCGGAAGTGACGCGCCCGTCGCAACCGGAAGTGACGATGTCTCCAGCCCGTCTCGCTTACCTGTACACTGCGGACAGCTCGTGTGCAGAGGAGCCTGTGTGGCCGGTTTATGAAGGCTGTGGGCACACAGACTCCTCCCACAAATCCAGGCTTAACAGGTTAGCCTTACTACATATATATATATATATATATAT
>NW_017306672.1:588358-596363 GCF_000935625.1 Nanorana parkeri | reverse complement strand
ATATAT
Source organism: Nanorana parkeri (assembly GCF_000935625.1). NCBI lineage: Eukaryota > Metazoa > Chordata > Amphibia > Anura > Dicroglossidae > Nanorana > Nanorana parkeri. The sequence continues at coordinate 596,357 of NW_017306672.1, read as the reverse complement.
ACAGTATATAAGAAATCATTATAAGAGGAATGCTCAAATACCAGGAGCCCTGAATGCTCCTTAAACATGACAGCTGCCTCCTTACTTCTAGTCTAGTCTTGGGGCTGGAAAAGTATCTGTACTTGTACGGTACTTGGTATCTGAACATCCCTACACCGAGTATCTTTATGTGTTCTAATTTTTGGGATAACACATGCAGTTTGTTTTTGCTTAAGTGCCTTAGCTAGCAGTGTATCTGATTTATTGCCCCACTCATAATATTCTCTGGACATCAGATTAAGTTTTTGCTTAGTAGAGATTATAGCGTGTGCCTTTTAGCCACGTGTTACTGGAGGTGAGAGAGTTAGAAAGATTTGCCTTGTCAGTGCAGACATTTTAAAGCTGTTTTCTTTTTCTTCTAGTGCAGTGAGCTATCAATTTTTCCTCTGATATATGATTTGTGTGTGTAATGTGATGTTTGGGGCAATCAGCACAAATGGGGAACACTCAAAGACGAGTCTTGAAGCCACTTAACAGGACAGACTATGGGGTCTATTCACAAAGCTGCCGAAGGATCTAGCCGTACACCATCCTCAGATAACCTATTTGGATCTTGCCCTCTACCACAAAGCTCTTGGAGTATTCAAAGTCAACTCACCACATTCCTACAAACCCTGCCAGGCTTCTGATTCTTCTGCCAGCAACTCATTTTCAGCACTCCTGCAGGGTTTCACAAGAACACTTACTTATGAGATCACACAGACACCACCATGAGACAGCCATCACAGCAAACAGCAAGTACATGCATTAACCAGTTGTGTTAGTATTGGCAATTGGCAATTGTATTGGCTTACATTTCATTTACCAAATGTCAAAGTGCTAAACCCGGATGGAGAGCTGGTTCATAGGAAGAGAGAGGTTGAATATTGAGAATCATTTGATTAGAATCAAGAGACTAATTAACACTAGCCAGACTAGAGTGTATATTGAACTGTATGCATTATATGTGATTGATCAGATAGATTAGGTGGGACAATCTTTGCTTTCTGAGGTCTTTTCATGTGAAAGGGATTTATAAATATAAGTGTTATCCTAGAATAAACATTGCATGTGAGTGGGAGTAATCCCTTTCTAAGGTGGAGGGCTCTATATAAATCTGTTAATTGTGCTCAATGTAATCATTTTTTAATACAACTGAGTTGTTTATAAGAAATTGCTGCATGACCACTGGAGGAATCCAACAAGGGTTCTAGAGCTTTATTAAAATCTCCAGTTAGTTTGACTATCCCCTCTTTAAAGTTGTTAAATTTAAATAGAAGCTTCTGAAGAAAAGGAGGTTGATCAATATTAGGACAGTACAAAATAGCCAGTGTATTTACCACATCATTTATGTAGCCTTTTATGAACAAACATCTTTCATCTGTGTCAGGCATGCTATTCATGACTGTAAATGGAGTTTGCTTTTATCAGTAGAGAAGCTATGAAACCGCAGAAGGTAGGCAGAGGTTTTTTATACTGTTTCTGTTTGAATCAAATAGGTGTGTTTATTGCAAGAAGGCATAAGACACAACATGATATTTAAATTTTCTAAGGATTGTGTGTCTTGTGTGGTGGATCAAGGCCGGCCTCTGTCATTATAAAACATCACTTTCAGGGTTGCCACTTTGCTGCACATGAGTAATTAACAATGTTAAGCATGGGATGTCAGTGCACAACAGAGAGAACACTAGAGGCAGGAACAGAAGGGATGGAGTAGATACAACTAGGGAATGGGTTTGGCATTCAAAGATAAGCCTGTGAACCATGAGAGGCCAAAAGCCGGGGGGGCGTGGCTGACGCTCGAGCTGGATGGCAGCAGGTCTCTGAAGCTCTGAGCCGCATCCGTCCTTGAGGCACTCCTTATAAGCATTTGGGACCAGATTTTATCCCCTACTTCTCCCCCCTTGAACAGCACAGCGGCAGAGATGAGCTAGAAGCGGCGGGGAGCCACCCGCCCGAGGAAACTCACAGACTTCTTCTTCGGCCCGGACAAACGGCGGAACCAACGGCGGAACCAAGATGGCGCCTGGTCCTCGCCCCTCTCGGCATACGGGGGTCGGGAGGTGGCTCGAGGAGCTCCCGGACAGGCCTTCCGCCTCTCACCCGCCATCCGGAGCAATCATCTACCGCTCCCGCACAACAGGACTCGCCTGATGTTCGTAGCCCGGTGAAATCCAGGCCGCGGATGGCTTCTTCTCAGAAGGCCCAAGATGGCGCCGGGACCTCGCCCCGCTCGTCGTCCGGGGGTTCGAGCGGTGGCTCGAGGGGATCCCAGGACAGCCTCTCCTCTTGTGCTGGGCATCTAGAGAGCCACTCTGCCACATCCAATCGGCCTACATCTCCTGCCAGCCGCAGATCTATGGCATCCCAGCCACGGATGGCCCCTGCTCCAGAGGCCCAATATGAGGTGAGCCCTGTTTCTTCCCATGATGATACCAGGGAACTGATTATGCCAATAGACGCATACCCCACCCTAGATCAGCCAATTTCAGATTCCACATTGAAAGATATGCTCATGTCCCTGAGGGGATCGCTACACACAGATATGCAGAACATGATGAGAAAATATGATGCAGATATCAGCCAAGTGGGAGACAGGGTCTCACATATTGAAACTAAGATGGGAGAATTTGCCTCCACGTTTAACGATCTGGTGGAGTCGCACAATGCCAAAGATGAAGATCTAAACTGGCTTAAAGCCAAAGTGGCAGATTTGGAGGACCATTCCCGCAGGAACAACCTCAAGATTAGAGGTATCCCAGAATCGGTATGCAATGCAGATCTGCATCAATATGCCCAAGACATACTCGCGGTGATCCTCCCTGATGTTCTCTCCTCGGAGCTCACCGTGGACCGCATCCATAGGCTGCCAAAACCTCCACACTTGCCTGACAAGATACCTAGAGATGTGATCCTGTGGATCCACTTTTATCACACCAAGGATCGTCTCATGGGGTCAGTTCGCTCAGCCTCAAATCTACCCTCTTCATATGCTCACCTACAGTTCTACGCTGACCTCTCCCAACATACCCTGAGTATGCACAGACGCCTAGTACCCATCACAAAAGCTCTCCGCTCTCAGAAGATTATGTACAGATACCCCACTAAACTCATCATCACCAATGCTGGTGAGTCCTTTTCCATCACAAACATGGATCAAGGACTATCCCTACTCAAAGATTGGGGTATATCTCCGGCCACGGCTAACACCCCCAAATCGTCTGAGAGGTTCTCCTCCTCCATGCAAGAAGAGTGGCAAACAGTGACCCGCAAGAAGAGAGGACAGCCAACAACCTGATCTGGCCCCACCATGTGTCGCAACATCGTTCAAGTATTCCGTCCTCAAGTGCCTCGAGTTCACTTTTACTGTTTCACCCCCGATGACATGCCCAGTACGCAGCACTGTGGCTACACTCCTTACGGGGAGTGTCTCCTTGTTACCTACCCCTTGTTCTAAAGTTTCTTTGTTGATTTTTGCGTGTTTTATGTTTTTATTAGCAGCCATTTTGTCATAATGCCAGACGAAGTTCCTGGACTCTTTGCTTGTGCGCACTTCACCGTGGAGACTTCCATTCATTGGAGACGAATCACTACTCTTTCCACACTTGACCTCCTGATTTGTGACCTCAGTGAGAGGCCAAAAGTCATTAGACATAGAAAAATAATGTGTATTTGTTGGAGGCCATTGTTGGTATATGGCAGATCCTGGACAATGTGCCCTGAAGCAAACAAATACATTACACACACTATATCAGGTTAGAGAGTTAGAAAAGAAGATGTTTGAGAAACAGTTGTCAGAATAAAGAAAAAAAAAGAAAAAGTAGTGTTTCTCTCCTGGGCGGCCAGGAGCGGGAGACTCCCAGAGCGCCCGGGAGAGTTTTTCTTCTTTTTTTTGACGGCGGCAGAACCACCGGCCAATAGAAAACTATTGGACGGAGCTAGCTGTCATTGCTAGCTCCGCACAATCGTTTTCTATTTATTTATTTTAACTTTTGTAACTATTTTTCTGTTCTGCTCTGTCCCTCTGAGGGACCGAGCAGAACAGCCGAGCCGAATGCTGCTCAGCGGCATTCGGCTATTTACTCACTGCTGTTCGGCATCTATAAGAATAGCCCGAACAGCAGTGAGAAGCCTGCTGGAGGTTCGGCTCAGCCGATCCAGATGTTGGATCGGCTGAGTCGAACTCCTCCTGCACTTCGGGTCAGGAGCATGTTCGGCCGACCCGAATCCATGTGAAGCAAGCCGATGTACGGCTGATTTCAGCCGATATACGGCTGAAATCAGCCGTACCAGCCTGAAGTGAATAGCCAAACAGCAGCCTATGGCAGCTTAGTGAATAGACCCCTATGTTATAACTAGGAAAATAAATTAGTTTGCTAATTAATGCAGTGAGAACTCTTTCAGGTTTCACAGTTCATTCTCTGTAGACATGCACTCATTTAATTTTAAGTCAATTAAATCTAAATAGGTTTTCATGAAACCTTTCTAAACATGACGATATTAATAAGGTCAATTCATGCACTTGATTCATATATGAAAAAAATGAAAAGATCACATGCAACATGCACAAAGGACTCCCAAGTCACTAACCGCACGTGTGTTATCCAAAAGGAAATCCTTTTTTTCAGAAGGGTTGTCCAAACGAAGTCTAACAAAAATTTGTGGAGGAAGATCCAAAAAGCATCAGTTTAGCATCAGAATAACAGTGGACTTTAATTCAGTGGACAGTAGGAGATATTAACATTAAAAACATAAAATTTCACCAGGATACAGTTGCTAAGCATAGCCTAGCTCACACAATATACAACAGTTGGGGGCATGTCCTAAGTGAATTTGTACAACTTTTTTTATTGATATACGATGACGATTATTGTAGATGGATTTGTTCCCATTTTGAAGGGAGTAGGAAAAAATTAAAACCCCTATCTCTATAGGGCACTCTGTGTTCTTTAAGTACTAGGAAGTAAGAAGACATCTTTCAAAAACTACATCCCCTCTTAGTTGTTACTAAAACAAGTTACCTCATATATTTCTCCTCTGCTCCTGTTCTAGTGAAAACTCAAAATGTTGTCTTTTTCTCAAGTTAAGTCCCAATGACAGTGTCTACATGACCAAACAGAGAGAGTGGATCTCCCTAGCAGGGACATAGACAGCAAATAAAATGCTGACAGGAGCTGTAATACCTCACCACTCTATCCAAATCTAAAAACAGTTTTGGCTTTATATATAGAGTACATACAAATTGCAATGTACAAGAGTTTTATAGAATCTCACATTTTGAAACTATGAAAACAAAAACTATCAGAAAAATTAACACAAACACAACTTGTGGAAAAACATGCTGGGTTATGCAATGAGACAAATGGCACTTTAAATATTGTATCCCATAAAATCAAAGCATTTATGAACTTAGATTGTTTTTATTTCCCTAATCTGATAAATAACAGTTCTATTATGCTATGGGATGGTAAACGTTGTTCACTGATTACTATTAAAAACAATAGTGTTATATTTTTCATGTTTGGATGCTTATGTATTAATACCTAGTACACTTGTTAACACACTGCAAATTTATCATTTTATTGTGTTTTTATGGTTGAACAAATAACTTTCAAGTAACTTCTTGAGTTTAAATATAATTTAGCATAGTTTTAATCTAAATTGGATTTTAATGCAAGCAAAGATGTTTTAGCTTGAAAGGAAAAGTGTACCAATACTAAGTAATAATTTTAAGGAAATGTTGAATCTCAAAGTGCACTTCACTGGTTAAATGCACTGCACAAATAATAAACACCCGCTGCCGTTCCATTAGTTGCTAAGCAACACATTTATATGTTCTGTTTGAAGGCAGTTTTAGTAAATAAAATACCTAAAAAGACTATCTGTTCCTAACCTATGTAGAGCTTAAAGGAATTTCATGCAACAGTTCTAAAACCCGTAGGATGCCCTTTCAGCTTGTGAGTGGCTTAAAGGAGAACTATGGGGTCAGTGTTTTTCCCCATAGTTCTCCTTAGGGTAACGGGAGGACACAAACTAGCGTCCTCCTGTTACCCTAAGCTCAGTATACCGCGAGCTACAGCTCGCGGTATGCTGAGACGTCGGAGCTGATCCCTACTTAGACGACGGGATCCGTCCAGCTGCGTGAGTGACAGCTGGCTCTGCCTATCTAGAGGCAGAGCCAGCTGTACCCGTCCCCTCCCCCGTCCGTTCCACCAGTCAGCGCTGGCAGATCGGAGTGGGGAGAGGGGAATCCAGCCCCTCCCCCTGTCACGGCAGAGAGCCATGACAGGATCGAGAGGTGAGCGAAACCAGTATGTGTGCTCACCTCCCGATCTACTGAGCCGACCTTTGACAGTCTCATTGTCACAGGTCGGCTAGCACTATGAGGTGAGTGAAAAGCACACACCTCATAGTTCTCCTTTAAAAATGGACAAAACATTACAAACATTTCCTTTCAAGAATCAACTTTTGAAGAGGAAATTCAAGAAATAATTCTACAGGTAGAATTGAAATGAAAACAAATCAGTACAAAAAAAAATCATCATTTATGTTTTGTTTCTTCTTTATTTTCCTGTACCTAAAAAGCCACATTGATGGACAAACCATATATCTTACAGATTTAGGTGTACGTTTAATAAACTGTGAAAGTTAAGCAATGAGAAGGCTTTTCTCACCTTAGCAAAGTGAAAAGTCTAGAAAATGGTGTTTAATAACCTGTGATAAGTCAGGTAGGAACTGAAATATCTCACTTCTTCTCATCCTGGTGATAGGTACACAGAAAGTAATGGGAATGTACCTGTTTAATAAAGGGAGAAAAGTAGAGAACAGCTTTATCACTGGATAAGTATTTAATATTATTAATTCATAATAATTAAAAAATGTATCATTAATCAAATATTAATTTGATTATTAATTAGTAATGAAATAAATAACTAATACGTATTTAATGCAATCATTATTGTATGTAATAATTACATAAATAATATTTAATGAAATATGAATCATTTCAATATTGAAATAATAATAATACATTTAAAATAATAGGACTATATTTCATAATCAATAAAGAATATTTATGAATTAAATAATTAACCACCTGCTGTCCGGCCATTGTAATTAAACGGCCGGACAGCGGACGGAATGCTGGTGGGCTTTTTTAAATGTCCTAACCCGCCCCGCTCGTGCCCGCCGCTAGGCCGCGCGCACGAACGGGAAATTGGCTTTGAATGTAAACAGCCAGCGATGGCTGTTTACATACAAACGTTCAGACGTCTGTAGAGACGCCCGATTACTTGTAATATGCGTGCGTTTGTCTGCCCCCCCTCCGTTGCCGCCACTGCTGGCGATCCCGAGCTCCGCTGTGTCTGGACAAACAACAGTGTAGACAAGCTGCGGTGCGAAGTGGAAGGTTGCTTTTTTTCCGCTTTGCTTCACTTCGCATTGCTTCGCCTGCAGTGTGTCACAGCCTTGAGAGGGAAAAGGAGGGAAGTCTGTCTTAATGCCACCCTTCCCTCATGAGAGTGACAGTGGCAGTTTCAAGTCCCCTCACTGTATCTGTGTAGTGTGAGGTAAAGTTCAGTAAGGTCATGTGACCTTAGGGCTTGTTGTTGAAGGCTCAGAGAAACGGGCCCACCAAATTTTTTTTCAGGGACGCCAAACATTCTAATTTCAAGCATGTGTCAGACTGCCCACTTACATTGCTTGGCTCCATCAGAGTGCCCCTTTAGAATGTTTAACCACATCACTGCCTCGCATTGTGGCTGCCTCTGGTAGTTTGATTCATGTTTTTGTACTGGTACATGCTGAACAAATCAGAACATGTAAATCCTGCTTTTTAGCAATTTTCATCATTTTAATGGAGAAATAACTGTTGCACTTTGCTATAGAGGTGCTTTGTAATATTGTTATTGGGTGGTTTGGCAGAGTAAACTACGATCCTGTCAGGAGGATTGTAGATTATCGCAAAGGATGTCATTGTGCA
>NW_017306672.1:558224-588029 GCF_000935625.1 Nanorana parkeri | reverse complement strand
TTTATTATATTATAATTTTTTATAATTGTAAAAAAGTGTCAGGCAGGACACTGGACAAAGCTCTAGGGACAAAATTGAAGTGAAATAGTTTGATACATAAGTGTAATCATAGCAGAATACATTGCATTGTGTGTATTCTGTGTACATTACAACTTTTCACTTTTGAATTTCCTGCCGGCTGTGATGCCCGAAAACGAAATTAAAAGTCAGATGCAGGCTTTTAGTTTCATTTTCTGGCTGCGTACAGCAGAGGACGCCACGGGCTCGCAGGGACAAGGTGAGTGTCACTTTTCTTTGCAACTCCGTGTCTGGATCGGGGTTACCGCTCCTAGCATTGAAAATTCACCCCGAGCCAGACTCGGGATTACCACCAGGGAGGTTAAACATCCTCTGTGCAGCCGAGAAAAACAAAGAGATCTGCTGAGTAAAGTTAACTTGTGATAAAGCTAGTTTTATCACGGTTTATTAAACGTACACCTTAGAGGGTTATTCACTTACCTGCCGAACGATCTAGTTATAGTGAAGATGCAGCATTGCAAAGTTATGTACATCTATTATTTTAGTAAATCAACTACATTATTGTATAACATGTATAAAAGAGCTGCAAAGGTACATCAGAGAGATTTATAAAAATTTGGCATGATTCCACAAACTCAACTGACCCACAAGGGAGTTATTTTTTTATTTTCATGTTATCCCAAAGTATAAGCACAGTGTTTTAAGATATTGGTGTTGATTTACTATAGGCAGTTAGGCTGTTAACTTTCCAAGGGAATTTTCCTTTAGTTTAGTAAATGTGGTTGATATGCACTTTGCAAATAATACCCAATTACATGCAAAGAAGATTTAAAAAAAAAAACAGTATTTGTCCTTGCACATGATTGGATGATAGATGTCAGCAGAGCTCATTTGTTAAGTAGAAATTCCCCATCAAAGTGAAAAACACCTTACAAAGGTAACAGCCTATTTGCCTTTTGTAAATCCATCCCACTGGTTCATTTTTGGTTCTATCAAGTGATGCAGTGTTGCCTTAAAATGTTGTGATGTTGGCTTTCAGTAGCAGAAAATATTAACTAAATAATATCACACTACTAACACACACACTATGCTGTATCCCTGCCATACTGTCCGCAGTATTGGACAGGAACAACTAGTTTACAATCCCATTCCATTTTTACTAGCAATAGGTTGTCTAAGACACTACAACTAAATAATATATTCTTCAATGCAGAGAGAGGTGTGAGATAGAACGTAAAACAATAAGTTCTGTGGAAATAACTTTCAAACAACAAAGTGTTGACATATGAGGTGTTTGTGAAATCTCCATTAGCAAATGCAAATAATTTTGTATATAGATTTTAGTTAGTTTGATTAATATGTTGTCTGTTGGTATGTTCCTGAAGTGGTACTAATTCACTTACAATATATGCTGCTGGGTATCCTCTTGTTTGCAGATGGTCAGGACAAGAACAATAGGGTCCACATACATGTCAGAGCCAAAATTTATTTGGGTTCAAACTCTCTTTTGTCTCTGGCTAACAGCCTCAAGCATCCCCTGAGTAAGCCATAGGGTAATTATATATATCTTGTCCTGGGGATAGCCTACAAACAGCCGCCCATTTTAATTTTCACTCTGATTTTTGATACAGTTGAAATAATTAAAGATTTGCATAGAAGGGGGCTGGATGCTGTAACTATGGCAATTTGATAAATATCCAATCCCCAGGAGGACTCTTCTGATTTGATAGTATTAGTACTTGGATGCCATCAATCTGTGCCACTCCATGTAAGTCGATGGGAACTAGTCCAATGATCATCAGAATAAGGTCATTATGTAATATTTAACTGGTAAATATACAAATATTCCCTCAGCACACACACACACTGTGTGTGTGTATATGTGTGTATATATGTACTGTATATTTTTTCTATATGTTTAATGCATGCATGTTTAATTATTTTTCGTTGTGTTTGGTAGGTAAATCGATTCACTGTATTTAGGCCTTATCACTATAAGCCAATACATTTTCTGTTGTTATGTTGAGCTAAAAATCTTGTTAATATAATATTTGTATATTTACCATCCATCAGTTAATTACTTTTAGCCTTCTACATGCATTTGTATGAATTTTTCCAAAATGGTAATGTATTATAAAAATAAATCTTTACCCTGTTGTGTTTTATTTTAAGCTTCAACATTTTTGGTATTTCTGTATTTTTATGTTTGTTGCTGTGTCAGTCTAATTACAAGCCCAACCTTCTTAAAGCCAATGGATATGAATTTCCCTGAGTGCTTTGTTGGCCCACTGCCATTCTATAAAGCATGCAGAATAATAATTTAGTTGAAGTTTTGTTAACTAGTTTCTATTGAGTTAAGTGCACTTACATCCTCTACGTTTCTACTGGCTATGATTTTCTAATGGCAGCGTATAAAACTCTAATCATACCTATTAAACCAATTGATTTATTTTAGGAATTGTTATTTTGGTAATGAGAAATAGGAGATACAATCTAAATTGGTATGAAACTTGATTTTAGTACTTTGCCTTGAATAATATCGCTACTAAATTACTGGGTAGTTTCTAATGTATCTTTTCTTTTTTAATTTTGAACCAATTATATTTTCAAAAATGCCAGTTAGATATGCTATACCATGTAAGATAGGTTTTAATAAATGGCTTCCATTTAATAAAATGTTGTACATCCTGGTGGCCAGATGTCCTAGTGTTCCTTTAATTATTAGATAGCAAAGTTGTGACAAGGAAATAAAATTTGTATTTAAAACTGTAGGCTGCATACAAACACAACAGAGTTTACCTGTAGGTGAAATGTTTAAATTGAGTTTTTAATATAATTGAAATTATTTACCCCCTGGTATATTAAAATGTACTGATTTTAATATGACAATATTAAACCCCCTGTTGTAAAATATAAAAGAAGAGGTCATCAAGTAGTTACATGGTTCCAATATGCATATATACATATCTCGAAAAAGCAAAAGCACTGCCGCAGGAAAAAAGGCAGAATACATACAGCAATTCAGTAAAAATGGATGGATGGGTCTACCAAGGAACTGTGTCTCCAACATAGGAATGTCAGCAGCTTTGGTATAGTTCCTGACTGAGTACTTTTACATAGTACACAGAGCTCACCTGTAATAAAATATTGCTTTACTAAAACTGATCTGTTTAATACAGCTTTAATACGCTACATTGGTTTTGGTCAATCATAGTTTTTTAACATTATAAGTTTTATTTATTACTCCTGAAAAGTAAAGAACCTATATGGGAAATAAAATGCATATTAATTAATTGATGCACATCTTCCTAGGTAGAGAGATAGAAATCTTGTATGTAATTTTGGCCAGCTGTACATTTACGATCATATCACTCATTAGTGTAAGATACGGTATGATATGATATTTGGTTGTGGTCTTCATTTATTTTGGGTATATATTGGTTTTGTTATGTTTATTGACCCTAGGTTAAATTGCTTTTTTTTGCTGCAAGATTTCTCCTTAAAATGGGCTTTTGTTTTAAGGAGGTGTGTTATTTTTGGATTTTCATTTCTTTTATGGGCTTTTTATTTTATTTGGATGGCACCTTTTCTTAGGTTTGTGGTGCTTGAAGCAGTGCATTCGCTTTCTACTATCCATGAGTTCTTTAAGCTGCCTTTTTGTTCACAGCACACTGCTGTTGTTTGAAAGACATTTTTTATTTAACTCCCCCATCCCCATAGATGAAATATAATTTAGGTATACACCAGTTAGGTCTAATATTACTAAATAAAACTGTCCTGCTGCTGGCCATTTTTACACTGCTGTATTATCTGTGGTAACCTAATTCTGAACGAGAGTTTGATAGAAGCTGGCCAGCAGCAAGACAATTTTTCATTAGTAAGAACAGAAAGAGCCATAGGGAACTACAGGCCAATTTGACTAACTGTAAGTCAAAGCAGGCTAAATATCATTTAATAAAAAAGCATGTGTCACGTTTAAACTGAAATTAGTCGAATTGAGTTTTTACTAAACATGTGCATTCAGATTCGGACGAACTTGCAAATCAACGAAATTCAGTTGTACCAATGATTGAGTAAAAGAGCATTCAACAATACTAACAGAGACTTGACAAATGTTCAATATTTCATTTTGGTTTTAACATTAAATTTGGGGAATTAATGTTACAAAAAACAGATACTTTGAATATACTTTGACTTTGAACAGGGATTTTAGAGCTGTAGTAAGTACCATGTGCACAAATATATACAAAAAAATTAAAATATATACTGTTTTTATCAAACAATTAAAAAATACAGAAAAAAATCAACATTTAAAAAGTGTCCCACTATATATATATATATATACACAATAGCACAATGAAACACATGTCACATCAACCTTCTATCTATACAGAGTCCCAGGTCCACAGTGCCATCATAGATTATCTTATTCTATGGATGCGGATATTCAATGAAGGTGAAGACTGGACATGGTGCTGTACCATAATGATAAATAGTGATGTGTTTTGCAGAGTCTTTAAAATTCCAGGGCTAAGTCTGCTTTGTAGTCAAAGCATTTGTTTTTTGGGAATGTGAAATTTGGGATGCGGTGTAATGCCACTTCAGTGTCCATGGTGCTAATGTGATTATTGGAGATATATCACATTAGCACCATGATATATCATGCTTTTCTTAAGATCAAGAAAATATTCCATCCCACCCCTCCAATTTTTGCCAACACTCATGAAATTGATCAACAATTTTACACCATTAACTATTACGAAACAATCAAGTGTTCTGAAAATGATTTTTTTCGAACAATTTCAAACAGCTTAAGTTCAGGTTTGCCTCCCTTATGACCTTCTCCGAGTCTTGTCTCCAGGAGTCTCTCCCATCCTCTAGATCCTAATCCAGCTGGCTATCTCCTCCTCTGTCCACCTTTTAGGCAAATCCTGAAAACTCTTCTCTTCAGGGAAGAACTACCTTTTGTTTCACTTGCACCTACCTTTTTTAAATTGTAAGCACTCACGAGCAATGTCCTTTTAATCATCTTGCCTTGTATTGTATTGAAATTGTACTGTAACCATTTACTTTGTAACCTGCTGCACAAACTGTTGAAGCTTTATAAATCCTGGATAATTACTTTGCAAATCTTGTTCAAAGTTATTATAATAAACACTTGGTGAATCAAACCTGTGCAGATGTGGATATTACTTAATTTAAATATACATATATAAAGAGAAATTATATGAAAATGAATGGGTTTTACATAAATTTTAGGAACATCTAAGGAGAAATAATGCATTTTCTCACACACTTTTGTATGTTTATTTTAGATCAAATTGGTATACACTTTCTCTTATCACACCATTATTTGGTGCAAAATTCAGAACTTGTATGCAAGAAAGAAAAAATTGACAATGAACACAATAACTTCAGGCTTACTTAATGAAAGAAAAACAAGAGGATGCCAAGCTGATTTTTTTGTCCTATTAAATAACCTTATTTCATGCCAGATTGCAAATGTTATGTGGGAGTACAATTCTGTCTGAAGGTGCGTTAGCCAAATAAATTACTAAACCTAATGAATCACTTTTGTTTTACTACACTGCTTTCATTTATTCAGAATTCAGAAGCTTACTGGAAATTTTTAGATGCTCACCTTTAACCAGTTGACATCCACGGTGTTAAACCCCCTTCCCATCCAGGCCATTTTTCAGTATTCAGCGCTGCGGTACTTTGACTGACATTTATTCCGTCATGCAATGCTGTACTAAAATGAATTTTATACCCTTCTGCGTGCCCGCTAGGGGGCGCGCGAGCAGAAAAAAAATGCCGTCTGGCGACGGCAACCCGCCAATGCAGCAGTGCCGTCCGTCCGTTTTTTTACAACGGGCGGACCGCAAGTGATTAAAGTATTACTAAAGGCTGGTTTTTTTTTACCTTAATGCATTCTCTGCTTTTCAGGTAAAAAAAGGTACAGTACCTTTTATCACGTACCTGGTTACAGACCAACAGATGAGGAGGCTTCTCTTGCTTCTTGCATCCTACACCCCCCTGTAGTGTGAGAGGACCATGAGTGGAACCGGTGGGATCAAGCACTTATGCAGAAAAACGTCAAGGAGAGGATGAGCCAAATCTGGAGATGGAAGCGTAGTCAGGGATAGCAAAGGGTCAGAACCAGCTGGGCAGCCAAGGTACACAATCAACAGGCAACAAGCAAGTCCAGGAAACAGGACAAGGTCAGGGGCAGGCAGCAAGCAAGGAGAGTCCAAATGACCCGGGTCAAGAATGTAACAGGAAATCCAACAGAGCAACGGGCACACGAACACAGCTGAAAGACAATCAGCACAATGACAGGGGCAGCCCCATTTAAATAGACCTATTCATCAAGAGAGGGGCGTCACTTCCCGTGCACACCTTTGCATATACTTCCGAATGCACACACATGTTTGCAGTTTTTACCCGCCATTCTCAACATGGGTTTGCACACATGCAGGCCATTGTCTTTACCTTCTACTTTCTGACTCCCCTGTCCCCCTCACAATTACCTGTCACCGCCACTGGTCCCCATAGCAATCATCCATCAAGAAATTCCTGGTTGCAGGAAGGATACTGCGGGCAGAGGAGCCACTGGCTCCTTCTGCCGTCAAACTGTTGGTTGGAGAGGAGGGGCATGGCCTACTGTGGGCAGGGCATAGAAAGTGCATGCACAGGTGCCTCCATAGCAGCTGTTGAGGATGTACAGTAAGTTGTTGATGGTACAAGTTAATCAGGTGGTGAGGCACCAGCTAGAAACAAAGAAGTGTAGGAGAGGAAGAGTCTTGTGCCATTCCTTACGTTTCCTCAAGGACGTCTTTCAATAAAGTGGCTTTCTAAGAGCAGAACTAGAAAACAGAACCCTAAGGTGGGTTCATATATTTTTAAAGCACACATTTAAATGCAAACATGCGTTGGGTGCGCATACCTGCAAAAATGACGTTTGTGCCCATTACGCCGCACATGCTGCATATTGCAGCAAATGTCGCAGTTTGCTGCGATATGTAACATGTATACTCCTTTGTTTTAATGTGAACAAAAAAATTACTTTAATAAACAAATCATATGTAAACATTGGAGTGGAATGGATATGGCTAGCACTTTCAGGTGAAAGTTACACCGGAAAAGGGATAAGGTCTGGAGAGACCATAAGCACAGTTTACCTTTCTATAGTAGAGAGGTAACTAAAACAATACATCAATAAATGAACATAAGCGTGCAAAGTTAAATACAGTGTCCAACATTCAGCTTTGGCCAAGAGTTGTGGATAGAGAAGTGAAATCCTTGCACATAATTTGGAAAGCTGTTGGAATACTTTTTTCATATTAAACAAGAAAAATGTCATGGGAAAAATATATTAATTGTTGAATGAATCTTAGCAGTATTTTATTTGACAGATAAAAGGAAATTGTGTGAAGAGGAGGGTTTATGTTGGAGACTGTGTTCATAATTTTTGCAAATTGAAACAAAGGAGTATATATGGTTTCTGGTATTAACCCTTTCCCTGCCAGGGACGTATGGCATACGGAGGAACAAAAGTGTTCCCGGCTGGTCCGTAGACAGTTCTGCTATAAGATCATGGTCGCTGATCCCCTTCAAATTAATAGCTGTCATGAGTGGCTCATAAATATCATTGATATTGATCGATCCTCCTGGGCACAGCAAACACCGGAGTGATCGTCTGATCACTCCGGTGTTAGTACTATGTGTCCCCAGTTATTTACCTGTACGTCTATCTCCCACCTTGACTGCCTTTAGGCGTTCCCTAAAGACTCATCTCTTCAGGGAAGCCTATCCCACCTCAACCTTACCACTGAACCTTCACATTCTCACATATTTAATTTCCACAGCTACCTCATGTATCATTTCCCCCTCCTCTTTTAGATTGTAAGCCCTCAGGGGCAGGGCCCTCCTTACCATCTTGTCTTGAATTGTATTGTAACTGTAATGTCTTCCTTATATTGTAAAGCGCTGCGCAAACTGTTGGCGCTATATAAATACTATGTAATAATAATAATAATTTACAATGTGTCCCCAGTTATGAATGAACAGACTGTGATTTACATCACTTCCTGTTCATTCATGAATTTATGAATGTGGAGTAGCACTCACTACAGAGTCTTCTCCCCATTCATAAATGGGTGATAGTAAATATTTTGTACTCTGTACTGATTGCTTCTCATTCATTGAGTGCCGGGGCTGCAGAAAAAAAAATTGAGGACTCTGTGTCCTCAATTTCTTTTTCTATTTGAAAAGGGAAATGTCAGGGGTCTGTTTAGACCCCAGATATTTCACCGCAGCCCCCCCCCCCCCCCAACAGTAAAACAAAAAAAATTAAAAATGTAAAAATAATGTGTAAAAAAATTAATTAAAAAAACACAACCCCTCCCTTCCCCACAATTTTTAACATAAGTCGCTTATTTACAGTTTTGCGTACCTTCATTTTTTTACCTTTTCGCAAAAAGGTGCAATTTCAAGTTTGCAAATATTTGTTATTTATTAACTCTATACAGTTTTATCTTTTAGATCCAGTCAGATTTTTTTTGTGCACTGATTCTGATTTAAGTGTGCTTTATCAATTGAATTGTGTATTTTTATCAGTTTAATATTAATTTGAGAAACATTTGCGCAATTATCGCTACCGGGCCTGCGCTTTCAGAAAATATATGGTTTGGGGGGTCTTTTACAAACGCTAGCAACCAGAGGCGTAACTAGACCCTTCAGGGCCCCGGTGCAAGAAACCATGAAGGGCCCCCCCCATCGGCATGGCACCGCATGGTTAACAGGAAGGCTGCCGAGGTCCCCAGCAAGCGCGGGACCTCGGACAGCTGCTTGTTTAAAATGCTAGTGCAGTGTTCTGTCGAGAACGCCGACCCAGTATCCGCGCTTACGTACAGACGGGATTACCAAGGAGACCGGCATTTATTTACAAAGTATTCGTTTGTAATTGTTAATTGTGACCGGTAATAATATACCATCCATGGCAGTAAATGATGGGCAGCATATTATCGACGGTCACAATTAACGATTTAAACGAAATACTTTGTAAATAAATCCCGGTTTCCTCGATAATACCGGTCTGTGCACAAGCGCAGATGCTGAGTTCAGCAAATTCGACTACATCAGCGTTCTCGACAGAACACTGGTATCTGCGTTTAGTATCGGGGCATTTTCATGAGTATAAGTACTTGTGAAAATGCCCAGTATTGGCAGTGGTGTAGCCCTACTTAAAAATATAATGCATTGCTGGGACTTATAGTCCTACATAGTTTGAGCTATTCTGCATTGCTGTATAATCACCATACAGCAATGCCGAATACCACCAGCTATGCGGGACTACAAGTCCCAGCAATGCATTATATTAAAAGTGAGCAGTATATCACCACCATCCCCCTCCCCACACACACACACACTGATGTGTGAAGATTTATGCCTAGTGAGAGCAGGGCAGCCAATGTCTGCGGAGCTAGCTTGCTGGGAGATGAAGAACGATCTCCCTTTGACCCCCGTGTGTGTGACCCGTCCCTCGCCTCCTTACTTTCTTCTCTGTATCATGGCTCTCAGCAGCAGGGGTGGTGGGGGGACTTCTGAGGGTTGTCGGCAGAATTGCCTGATGCTCCGTTTTGTCGAACAATGGTTCGGCTCACTTCACTTCAGATCGGTCATTCACTCGGCTGCCCTCGGCAGATTGGTGAATAGACCCCTTACATTTCCTCCAGACAGCCGACCTGCAGCTCCTCTTCAGCCACATTCTCAGACGCTTCTGCCCGGGGAAAGCAAGCTCCGCCCCCTGCACGCACGTCTGATGAAGATTCCAATAGCAGGCAGGGGGGCCCGGGACATGCCAAATTGCATTTGTCTTATAATTTCATAATAAAAAGTTATAGCTTGGAGCCCGGCCGCCTGCGCACCTTACAACTTCAGTGGCTGTACCCCCCTGATGGCGGCCTTGCAGGATACGATCTCGGGGGCCCCCTTCTTCCTCACTGGCCCCCCCCCCAAGTGGCGGGATGCCAGGGCCCGGTCGCAATTGCGACCGCTGCGACCCTGGTAGTTCCGCCAGTGCTAGCAACGCAGCAATAGAAAATCAAATCAATGGGAAAAATTGCAAAAATGGCATGGCCAGCTGAGTTGCAAAATGTTCCGGAGGGCTTGGCAGCGAAAGGGTTAAATGGAGTGTATAATTTATAGTGCAGCATGCGATTTTATTTTTGCTAGGCAGTAACCATCTGACTGGGGTTCTAGTCTTTTCCTGCTTTACTAAACAATGTATTTCTATTTTTGTCTGGTTTTGTGTTGCAGATTTTTCTTAATTTCCTGTCTGACAAAACTGTTGTAAATGGGAAACTAAATGAGGGGGAAGCTCTCTAACAAAGCCCTTTACAGTATTAAAAACCTAACAGGGGTTCAACACCTTATCCAATCTCTATTCAAAACAAAACAAATCCCTTTCTATACACCAAAAATCTTATTTATCTCTTTATACAAAGGAAGATGCTGGTGCTGATATACAGTGTGAGGATGGTAGAGTTCAATCAGATTTGAAAATTACAGTCACGTGGATAATTTAAAGATCCATACCCTTTTACTATAGCTTTTGGGAATTGAGATTTATGTTGAAAAATGCTGTTAAAGGTTATAACTCATTTTTATAACTCAATATAAGTTCATTTTTAACATATATCTAGTGTGTCAATAACGGTCAATAATAGTGAAGTTATTCATACAATTGTATGTATATATTGTAACATTTATAACTTTGTACATTCATAAATACTTTATGTTTTCATATAAAATGGTGTGTGTATGTGTGCATATGTATGTGCAAGCACACTCATCAGCTATTCATCACAGCAGACCTAACCCCATTCAACATTTCAGATTAAAAGCAAATGTTGTTGCACACATTTGAAAATACATGTACATGTAAAACCATACTGCTGCACCAAGGCAACTCTGTAAGCCCTCGTTCACACCTGAACGTTTTGTAGCGCGTTCTACGCTCGACGAACGCTCTACAAAACGCTCATAAATATAAAGCCCGTTGTATTCAATGGTCTCGTTCCCACCTTGGCGTATTTCCGCCCGTCTCTAACGCGCTACAAAACGGCCCACACCTGAAAAGGTACAGGTACTACTTTGGGCCGTTTTGTTGCGCTTTTCCATTCGGATACAGCCAAATAGCCTTCGGAAACGTGCGACGGTCGCGCAACTTTTTTACCGCGAATCGCGGTAAAAAAACGTGCGGCGGTCGCGCGACAGACATATGCAATACGCCTAGGTGTGAACGAGACCTTAATTAAAGTCCCTAACTCTTTCTGAGTTGCCAACTATGAGACCTATAAATAGCAAAGTATAAATTAGGAGCAAGTGTATCTCAAAGCAGCCCCCTTCACCTTAAAGGTACAGCAATACATCAGAAGCCCAATATTGCTCAAGGCAGCTGAAGGTCTCTAATGTGTTTCTGCATCAAATCCAAAAAAGCAACAGCAGCTACTAATTTAAAGCTAGCAACATGTCTCCAGATCATCTTCCTAAATCCTGTGCCAGCCCTTAAGAGAACACTTTAAATCAAGATATTTACTACTATAAGGTAATATTCAGTAAGGTGTGTGCTTTTTTACTTAGATAATACAAGTACTGATCAGCTTTAATTCGCTAAGCTTAATTATTCTAAGCCATTTTCTTATTTTTTAAGAGATCCATGCACACTGGATGATTAGGTAGTTGCATGGCAAATTAGACTCAATGATAAGAAATGTAAATTTATGAATCTGGGTGTTTAAAACATACATATTTCATAAAATCAGATTTTTTTTGTGTGTGTGTGACTAAAAGTAGAACTTTCAGTAATTTTACAATCTGCCTAAATAAATTTAAAAAATAACACAATATACAGCAACAATACAAATGTTTTATAAAATATGGGGTCTATTCACTAAGCTGCCGTAGGCAGCCGAGTGAATGACCGACCTGAAGCGAAGTGAGCCGAACGCTGTTCGACTATTCACTTCAGGCTGGTACGGCTGATTCCAGCCGTATATCGGCTGAAATTAGCCATACATCAGGTGGCTTCGTGTGGCTGGGGTAGGCCGAACATGCTAAGCATGTTCGGCTGACCTGAAGTGGAGAAGGAGTTCGACTCAGCCAATCCAACATCTGGATCGGCTAAGCCGAACCTCCGGCAGGCTACTCGCTGCTGTTCGGTCTATTCTTATAGATGCCGAACAGCAGTGAGTGAATAGCCGAATGACGGTAAGCGGCATTCGGCTCTGCTGTTCTGCTCGGTCCCTCTGTGAGACTGAGCAGAACAGAAAAAATTGTTAAAAAAAGAAGAAAATAAACAATAGAAAACGATCGTGCGGAGCTAGCAGTGACAGCTAGCTCCGCCCAACCAAAAAAACCAAAAATTTTGCTATAGGAATGATTTGCTAGATTCCTATTGGCTTTTTCAATTTGCAATAGCAAACTAGATATTGCACCCGTCCTCTGCTGCTGTCAATCACTAGAGGGGACCTGATGGAGAACTGCAGGTTCCCTCTGCTGATTGACAGCAGAAGTGGGGGGGTGCAATACCTAGTTTGATATTGGCTATTGCAAATTGAAATAGCCAATAGGAATCTAGCTGTGTATTCCTATGGTGAACATTTTTTTATTTTATTTTGACGGCAGCCAACCGCTCCATGTCAGAATAAATACAAAAAAGCAGGGAGATGTTTACTCTGCTCGATCGAGCAGAGCAAAACTTTCCTATAGAAAGTGTTTCTCTCCCGAGCGACTGGGGAGCCGCTATCTAATAGCGGGAGACTCCCGGAGTGATCGGGAGAGTTGGGCTGTCTGGAGATCAGTGTCCCTGGTTACCTGGTAACCAGGAACGCTGATCTCTCTGCAAGTGGCCGGAGCCAGCCGTAAGATCAAAACTTTTGTGAATACAGTCAAGAACTTGTAGTCTTGTAGATTGTAAGCTCTCACGAGCAGGGTTATTTTAATCCTTTTGTATGGTATTGTACACACTGTTGGCACTATATAAATCCTGTATTATAATAACAAGAAGAAGCAGAACAGCACAGGCACCAGGATTTACACAATTTTGTTATCTCTGGATTAGTAGATGCTTACCCTGGATAAATCTGGAACAAAGTCTATGGGGTCTATTCACGAAGCTGCCAAAGGATCTAGCCGTAGCTTCAGATGATCCTTCGGCTAGCTTCGGCCCCTTCGGCTCACTATAGCCTGTACAGCTCCCGAACGTGGCCGAGTGGCTCAGTTGAGCTGAACGCATATGCCTCGGCTCAGCTGAGCCGCGCTGAAAGCCGAAGCTGGCCGAGCGGCCGGCCATCGGCCTGCCGACAGCCTGCTTCTGACAGCTGGGCAGAGCCAGCTGTGATGTTACGGCTGGCTCCAGCCACTTGCAGAGAGATCAGCATCCCTGGTTACCTGCTAACCAGGGACACTGATCTCCAGGAATCTAGCAATGCATTCCAATGGGCAAAAAAATATATATTTTTTCTATTCTGACACGGCTCCGTGTCAGAATAAAGAAAAGAAAAAGAGGTGTTTCTCTCCTGGGTGGCCGGGAGCGGGAGGCTCCCAGAGTTTTTTTTCTCGTTTTTTTTTACGGCAGCAGACAACAGAAGACTATTGGGCAGAGCTGGCTGTCACTGCTAGTTCCGCACAATCGTTTCTATTTACTTTTTAAACTATTTTTTACTTTTTAAACTATTTTAGTGGCACACGGCTATTCAGTCACTGATGTTCGGCATCTATAAGAATAGGCACAACAGCAGTGAGTACCCTGCCGGTGGTTTGGCTCAGCCGATCCAGATGTTGGATTGGCTGAGTCGTACTCCTTCTGCACTTCGGGTCATAGCATTTTCGGCCGACCCGAAGCCATGCGAAGCAAGCCGATGTACGGCTGATTTCAGCCTATATACGGCTGAAATCAGCCATACCCGCCTAAAGTGAATAGCCGAACAGTGTTCGGCTCACTTCACTTCAGGTCGGTCATTTACTTGGCTGCCTACGGCAGCTTAGGGAATAGACCCCTATGCTTCCATTTTGGAGAGAAAGGTAGATGAAGGCATTGTCAGGCTATCATGATCTGTTTGAGATCTATTAAATATTTGTAAGTGTTACACATTTGTGTTACATACTTTATGTGAACAAAAAAATTATTATTACTCCTTACACTTTATTAACAAAAAGCTAGAAAGATTATTTCTTGTATTAAAGAGCCATAGGAGCAAAAGGAAAATGTACCATTTGATCCTCTACAAAGCATTAGTATGGCCATATCTTAATTTTGCAGTTCAGTTGTGAGTAGCAGTTATTATAAAAAAATATAGGTGAAGTGAAAAAGGTATAGAGAAGGGCAATAGAATTGCTAAGGAACACAGAGGACTTTAGCTGATGTGATTAAAAATTAACTGAATTCATCACATGAAAAGAGATGACTAGGGAGAGAAATTATCACTTCATATAAATATATAAATGGTTCATATAGAAAATACAGTGGAACATTGTTCACTTTAAAGTCACTAAAACAGATAACCTACCTTTTGACTAAAAGAAACAAGCTTTAAACTGTACATATTAAAAAGGGTTCTATAAGAGAGGTGAGAATTCAGAAAACCCTTTCAGAGAAGAAAGAAAAAGAGAAGAAAGAAGAAATGTTTTTGTCCTGTTGAATAGTAACTATAATAAACTCTCTCTCTCTTTCTCTCTCTCTCTCTATCTCTCTCACTCTCACTCTCTATCTCTATATTGTATATACACTATGTACACTCCTTTTGTTGTGTTGGGCTCAAAATGCATATGCTTGAAACAAATGTAAATGTTTGTGTGTGTGTAGATGCTCATATAGTGAATCATATCTCAAGCTACTCATTTGAGTAACTCCTGACAGGGGTTCGTCCTTCCCCACTATCTATAACTTATAAAAAAAACAAAACAACGTTTAGATACCTATAAATACAATTGTATGCATTATCAGTTTTATACATATATACATATATGTGTGTTTAAGTTTACTCTGATAATGCATACAATTGTATTTGGGTCTAATACAGCAATTAGACCCAAATACATTGAATTAGGAATCTAGTCATCTGCCAAAAAATACTTAAGCATGCAAATACATATTGTCAAACACTGACACTGGGATATACGGGGACAAACAAACATGAATAAGGGGTTAGAATAAACCTGCTTAATTATCAGTTAAATTGCACATGGGGGCTCCATTCTGGTGATAGAAAAGACTCTCTTCTACTTCCAGAGTTTGGACTAATATAGGACTGGCTTTTACAGAATTAGATGGAGTGATATAGATTGGTGGCTTTCTAGTGGTGACTAATCTAATCAAATTAGAATAATCCTTTGGGGATTAGATAATTTTAAATGCTCTTTGTTACAAAGCCCCAACTCCTTTCCATGCACATCTTTACTAAATTAACTGCCCAGGCTCTTAGAAAGTAAATAAAAAATGCACAAATGTTTGCAGTGCCTACTCCAGGTCATGATATGCATCATAACAAGGCTAGTCAACCTTATTGCATTTCTAAATAGATGGATGCTTTGAAGCTGGTAGCTGGAGAGATAAGAGGGTTTGCACCCATTTTCTAGATAAGCAAATCTGGCGTCAGCTTGTCTTTGGGACCTATTGTCTTCATACTGTATAATCTGTAATTATCAGTACACCCTGTAGCATCTTTTTGAAATTAAACTACCTCAACCCCAAGAACAGCTCAAAAGACAAGATAGGGAGATAGAGGTGATTATAATCACTCATATGGATTAATCATACTCTATAACTCAAATATAAATACATAATTATTTAAATTTGTCAATGGAGATTTCTTAGAGAAATAACTTTTAGTTTAGAACTGAAAATATATGAATCCAGAATATACACTAAAAATGTATAATAGGTTTAAGGCAAATTTACCCATACTGTTTAGTTTTTTCCAATGGATAATATATTTATTTGCCCTCTGCAACTGTTGCTTTTTGTACACTCCTTTTGCCTTTACCGAAGTAATTAAGTTACAAACTGACTTCTGAAATCCACATAATCTGATTATTACAGGTAATATCCTTGCAATAAAATATTACAGTCAAACATAAGAAGGAATACCTAGAATATAAAAAAATGCAATAACAGTTTGAAAAATCGTATTAACATAATAAAACATTTGTTGGTAATTAGTTTAACCCAGCAGAATATACTGTGTCATATTTTAGACATTTGTGTTGCATTGTGTTTTTCTTATTTGACTGCTGTAATAAAGCCTGCTGGGAAGACTTCACAGAAAACCTAAGCAGCTTTTGCTACAGGCAATCTTGCTGCCCCAAATTCATCTACTGCAGTGATGATTTTAAGGACGGACTAAAAGGTTAAAAGTTTAAATCCTAGTCCCTGTAGATAAAGATGATAAGTACCCATTTGATGTTGAAGGCATTGAAGTGAAGTAGAAACATTGAAATATAGTTTTTTTTAGATTTTTACTCTTTTAAACCTTCTGCTTGTGTCTTCTATCTGCATAAGGTGAGCATATTTTATGTCAAAATAAATCATGTATTAATAAAGAGTGTGAATATTCTGTAATGGTATGACAGTTCAGTATTTTGTATGCAATGCATAGGAATGTAACAACACATTGAATTTCCAAACAAATTCTACAAACCAGACAAATAGTCAAGTAAAGGGCAATTTCACTTTTAGTAATGTTTTTATTTAAATGTCTTCCAATCCCATGATTGTTAGGGGAACATTTGAAAGACAACTTCACTAAAGGTAAAGGTGTCCTTTACCATTCCAGTGTTGGAATGTTCTTCTAATCCAAAGCAGCAATATTATTTGGGTATCTCACACAGTTTATTCCTTGGAATAAGTCAATGTATTCTGTGATATGCTGTGACTGAAGAACCCTCAATGAACCAGTGAGCACACGGGTCCTTATTTACAGTGTTTTGGATTCATGGTCCGACACAAGTTGGATATCCTGGTAACCTTTACTAGGAACAAAGTTTTTCCCCCTTTGAGGGGATCCCACCATGACTCAAAAAGTCTTCAAAAAATGTAGTAAAACGTATTAATTTATTAGATAATTAAATTAAAAAATGCACGCATATCAAAAAACAGACAGACATATATTAAACATATAAGACAAAAGCTCGGCTAAATATGAAAAACATTTTTTGAAAAAAATCTTTTTTTAGTGTATATAAAATATGTGGTATATGGCCCACCTTCTGAATACCTCTATGCGATATTTAAGCCTTGTATATATTTTATACTCTGTTTTGTTATCTAGGATAGAGATTTTCTTGGAAAATCAAGAGAGATTAAATCCTCCAGCACAGGTACGGGTTAACATACACGTATATGAAAGGGTTGGAAGCCGAAGCTGCGCCAACCTGCTACTGACAGGCCACTTGCATGCAGAGACAGATCAGCGTCCCTGGTTACCAGGTAATGAATCCCGGCCAATAGAAAACAGTTGGGCGAAGCTAGCTGTCAATGCTAGCTCCGCCCAATCATTTTCTCCCTTTTTTTCTCCTTTTTCTATTCTGCTCGGTACCACAGTGGTACCGAGCAGAATAGCTGAGCCGAATGGCGCTCTGCGGCATTCGATTATTCACTCACTGCTGTTCGGCCCCTATGAGAATAGGCCGAACAGCAGCGAGTAGCTTGCCGGAGGTTCGGCTTAGCCGATCCAGATGTTGGATCGACTGAGTCGAACTCTTTCTGCACTTCAGGTCGGCTGAACATGCTCAGCATGTTCGGCCGACCTAAACCCAGCCACAGCAAGCCAATGGCAGAAATCAGCTGTACAAGCTTGAAGTGAATAGCTGAACAGCATTCGGTTCACTTCACTTCGGTTTGGTTAATCACACGGCTGCCTTTGGCAGCTTTGTGAATAACCCCCTTTGTGTCCCCGGTTATTTACAAACACTGGAGTGATCAGACGATCACTCCGGTGTTTGTGCTGGACAGAGGATCGGTAAATATCAATGATATTTATCGATCCTCCATTCGGCCACGCACAGAGCCGCTGTCATTCGGAAACTGAAAGGATGACAGCGGCTCCGTTCTCCTCACCGCTCGGCCATCCTGAAACTTGCAGCTTCTCCCTGCCAGCCGACGCTCCTCCGCCCCCCACCCCCCTGCCTCCCTGGAGTTTTTGTCTCAGGCGGGGGACAGCAGCGGGGATCCATGGAGTCACAGATCCCTGCCTGGAGCCGCTCCAGGCAGGGATGAGAGGCTCCAGATGCAGGCAACTTTTCCCAATGATTTGATTTTAAACTGCTGCATTGCTAGCGTTTGTAAAAGACCCCCAAACCATATATTTTCTGAAAGCGCAGGCCCGGTAGAATAAAAAGATGGTGTTACTAAATTTGTAGGCCCTGCAATAATTGTGCAAATGTTTCTCAAATTAATATTAAACCGATAAAAATACACAATTCAATTGATATAGCACTAGAATCAGTATCGGTGCACCAAAAAAAATAATTTTCTGACTAAATCTAAAAGATAAAACTGTATTGAGTTAATAAATAACAAATATTTGCAAATTTGAAATTGCGCTTTTTTGCGAGAAGGTAAAAGAAGGACTGTACGCAAAACTGTAAATAAGCGACTTATGTTAAAAAACAATGTACGCTGTGTTGGTGTTTGTGTTATAATATAATGATATCATGACAATGCGTCACAAAGCTTTGCCATGCGCTGCCACAGTTAATTTAAATTTTTTTTAAAGAAAAATATACATAAAAAAAATCATGCACTGCGATGCGTTCTAACAACGCGCTAGCGCATGTGCATGGCGTACACCTCAATATGTGTATGTTATGTGGGGAGAGAAAGGGTTGTGCTTTTTTTTATTCATTTTTTTGTACACATTTTTTAAAATAATTTAATTTTTTTTAGTTTTTTTATTTATTTTTTAATTTTAATGTATATTTTACATTTGATATTTATTTTTTAATATTTTTTTATTACTGTTGGGGGGCTGCAGTGAAATATCTGGGGTCTAAACAGACCCCTGACATTTCCCTTTTGAAATAGAAATAGAAACAGCCCCAGCACTCAATGAATGGGAAGCACTCCCTTTCATTCAGAAACTGGTGATAGCAAAATATTTTTAATATCACCAGTTTATGAATGAGGAGGAGCCTCTGTAGTGAGTTCTACTCCCCATGCATAAATTCTTGAATGAACAGGAAGTGATGCAAATGGGGACACATAGTACTATGGGGTCTATTCACAAAGCTGCCGTAGGCAGTTCGGCCGACCCGAAGTGCAGAAGGAGTTCAACTCAGCCGATCCCACATCTGGATCGGCTGAGCCGAACCTCCGGCAGGCTACTCACTGCTGTTCTGGCTATTCTTAAAGATGCCGGTATTCGGCTCGGCTGTTCTGCTCGGTCCCTCAGAGGTACAGAGCAGAAGAGAAAAAGAGTGAAAAAAGTTAAAAAAAGTAAGTAGAAAACGATTGTGCGGAGCTAGCAGTGACAGCTAGCTCCACCCAATAGTTTCCTATTGTCCGGCGGCTCTGCTGCTGTAAAAAAAAAAACTCTCCCAGGCGCTCTGGGAGCCTCCCGCTCCCGGCCGCCCAGGAGAGAAACACTGTCTTTTTTTCTTTATTCTGACACGAGAATTCTGAAACAAGTATTTTTAGTATAAAATACACTAAAATGAAATTTAGTGCACAGAAACAAAATATAATACCCACATTTTTGGTAAAATATAAAAGATGGAGTCACGCCGGGTAAATAGATACCAAACATGTCAAGCCTTAAAATTGTGTGCGTCCGTGAAACCACAAAAATATAAGCCTAGAATTATTGCTGTCACTCTAACGCTTGTGACAATATGTAACATGTGTGGCGCAAGTTTCATTTTTGCTTGTAGGTGCATCCGACGGATGTTTGCATTGTATGTGCATGCACGTGGGGGGGACTTTAAAAAAATGTGCATTTTTAATTTTTTTTTATTTGTTACTTTGATTTTTACAATTTTTTTTTACTCTCAACTTTATTGCTATCGCATAAGGAGCTAACAAGCCCCCTATGTAATAGCAAATCTAATGTGACAGGTCCTCTTTGTGGAGAAATCAGTGGTCTTTATTAATACTGTGCACATTCTCTAGGAGCCAGAGAATGTGTACAGTAACACCAGAAGTGATGTAATTCACATCACTTCCGGGTCCAGTGATCGGAGGAGTGTACAGCATATGGAAGCCACTGATCTCTCCTCTGATCCATTAGGGGAAACGTGCCACGCCAGTCCCGGGCTTGCACGAGCGACAGCAGAGCCCGGGAGGTGGCACCGGCAGTGGTGGAGAGGGCGGGACACAGTGCCGCACCGTACAAACGATCCTGGGCCTGTACAGATGCTGGATCACTTGCATTTAAACAGCAATCATCTGCGATCATCTGCAGCAGCAGCTGTGTTCTTGGTATAACCACTTCCAGTGGATGACATACATTTACATGAACCTGGTGGAAGTGGTTAAACAGGCCTGCAGCAAAATGTAATTTCTCAATGCCAGTTTTGCTTTTGTTTGACAACACTTGACGATTACAATTGCAAATGGAGACAATTGATTATAAACATTTTGCTTCCACTGACTTCAACAGGGTTCAGATCACCATTTGAATGTCTTTCGCCATTCGGTTAACATCCCATGACCAATACCCAGGTAAGTTTGGCTCAACCCTAATTAACAGTGTTAATAATGAACATACTGCAAATTATCCTTCACTTGATGTATATTCACAATCCACCCAGCATATAGTGAACTAATAAAGGTGGCAGTAGGAATTATATCTTATGAGGATCCTTCTTTTAATCATGTGCTATACATGTGTACATGTATAGCATATAGTTTCCTTATAAGGTCATTCACATCACGAAGAGTGAGAAATCAAGACTTATAAGTCCCTGCACCCTCAATGTTATATACTTATTGGTTACCACTACTTATCTGCAGAGATTAAGGAGTGGGAAACCAGTACTCTGGTAAAACACATTCTTTCTAAATAGGAGGCCCACTGTGCACTTTGTGATTGAGAAAATAAACTGCCAAGGAATTATTTGGACCCCTTTACCTGCTCAATGAGCAAAGTGGTTCATTCAGCAGACCAAAATGAACATTGTGTCCCTAATTTGCCACCAAACCATATTTGCACAGTTTCATTGTTTCATCATTCACAGTAGCAGGTTTCATTGTTTTTTATCCAAACTAATACTCAGTTGCCCGCAAACTCTAAATATTTATATATAGCTAACATATAGTCTACCATTGCTATGGGCCAACACACTGTATGTACACTGTTGTGTATGTTTCCTTTTTTTCTCTTAAAACTCAAAACAAAAGTAGAGCTTTGTATTTAACACATACAAATATTTTGACTTTCAGGTTAAAGTGACAAAGATGTTTTTTTGGAAGGTTGGTTTTTATAGGAATGAGCTTCAGTTTCTCAGTCAATAAGGCACTTACTGACAATATTGCTGTTGTTTTTCATAGCTGCCAAACATTAAAAATATGTCATCTAGAAAGAAGTGTGGGGCATCCCAGTGACAATAAAAAATTATAGGGTGGTACTAGAGGTGCCCATACACCTTACGATTATCGTACGATAATTGTATGCGATCGACTTTTCGTACGACAATCGGAATGTTTGAATAGAGTGCCCGACCGATAGTACTGTACAATCGTACGACTTTTGACGGTCAAGCATGTTTGAAAACTTTGGTCGATCGTAGGATGTCCGCATGATTGTCGACTTTTCGTACGACAATCGTAATGTGTGAATAGAGTGCCCGACCGATAGTACTGTACAATCGTACGACTTTTGACGGTCAAGCATGTTTGAAAACTTTGGTCGATCGTAGGATGTTCGCATGGTTGGTGGCGTTTCCGTCCGTCAAAAGTCGTACGATTAACACTGCGCATGCGCAAACGAAAATAATTGCGGTCAATTACCGCAAGTCGTCCAGGTGGATTTTTTTAACTACCGCTGATTGAACCTTTCGATAATCGGGGCAGGATAATCGGGGCAGGATGGGGCCGTCGTACGAAAATCGTACAATGGTTCGATCATCGGACGGAAAGTGTCGTCTGATAATCGTAAGGTGTATGGGCACCTTAAAAAAGCCAGCAGCGGAAGCAACACCAACCCACAGCAGTATCCAAGCTGTCTAAAGAAACAGTGGGACAGGTGATCCTAATTTCCTGCCAAGTGGATGACACTGCCAATTGAATAGCTTTTCATCTTCATTGTTGCAGCAAAATCACAAAATCACAAAAGTGGGAAAATCACACTTTGGGGCTGATTTAAGAAAATCATGTTCATACTATACCTATGACAGAAAGAAACAGGCCAAGACGTTTATGTTATACCACAGACAAACTGGTGTGTTGCATAAAAAAGCCAGATAAATGTTGAAGTTAAAAGTTTTATTTGTAAATGTCATGGTACCATGCCAACCAATGTCAATGTAGCATGCAAAAATGTTGGTAAATACTTTTTGTTATTCTTTGAAGATGGATTGCTGCTTGATGCTAGATACCATCACATATGATTGTAGGAGGGGAAATATGCTATAATGTATCTGCTGCCTGTCTTCTTTTCAACTGCTTTGCATTGAAATGTGATTGATCTCAAAAAGGGTTACAGAACCTAATAACTTTTAGCACTCATCTGCTAAGTAGAAGAAATCTTGTTTCCCCCTAAAAATAATAATAATAATAATAATAATATAATCAGCTTCATTGCTGAACAGTACTAAATATTATGTGAAGGCTGGCTGTGTATTATAATAGGCTATGAAATAATTACTGAATTTTATGTAAAAGACAGTAACATATTTAATTATTAATCTACTGCATAAATACATAATAAGACTTCAGCATAAAAATGGACCTTTTGCAATACTTGTGATAAGTTCCAATATGCATAAATATTGAATTCCAAAAAGCAAGCCAAGCAAATATTATAATATGAGAGGATGGCGAGTGAGGACAATGTAAATCTCTTTGTGCAAGAAAGTATAGTTGATTAAAAAAAAAAAAAGTGTTTTGCTTTGTATTCCTTTCAGGTACCATCCTAAAATAATCTGTTACAGAAAGTCTGTCTGTCTATACCTAATAAAATAATTGATGACCAGGTATTTTCCATAAGATGATCTCATCTGGGTTTTGTTCAGATGCAGATAAAGAATTCCTATACAGATGTTAACATTTTTATTACACACAAAAAACTGTTGCCTACATGTTTTTAAAAACATCAAACCACTTCTGCCTTAAAAAGAATACTGACTTCTAAAAAAAAAATAACCTTACATTTACATCACATTAGGTTGTATCAGTTTGGTATTATTTTGTTTTCAATGTGAGTACTCAGGTTCCTCAAACTTAAATCTCTAGCTCTTGCTGATATACTCACTACCATTAATACATTTTAGTGGATCTACTTAGGACAACTGCAGACCATTAGCCCCCTTTCAGACAGGCAGTCTGATTGGATCCATCTGTCAGTTTCTCGGGTGCATTTGATCAAAAGCCATATGTTAGTCTTTGGGAAGCTAGAGCTAAATGGATGTGCATCTGTTTACATCCAATTACCACCAACTCTGCCCAGGTTCAGAAAATCAAACAGAACAATCTCCATTTTGGTTGACCTGATTGTGACAGATCGGGGGTAAATGGGCACATATCCGCTTACATCCGACTCCCCATAGACCTAACATGGGTCTGGTGAGTCCAGTTTTTTTCTCTATTGTAAGATGGGGGAAAAAATGGATGGACGCAGGTGTCACATCTTTTCCAAACTGATCCAATCAGCAGGTGATCCATGCATGTGCTCTGTTCTTGCTGCACAGAGCAAGCAGCTATGGGTGTTGCCTTCTTCACCTGATGCTTACTGTACCTTGCTTCTTGGCTACATTCTGTCCGTACTCCTATCTCTTTCCCTATTTAAATCCAGCTCAGCTTCCTTTGCCTAAGCAACACTCCTGTTGACTCTAAGCTCCCATTTGTGCCTTTGCTCCTGGCCTGTTTTTCCTTGGACTGATCTTTCATGTACTGACTCGGCTTACTTCTCCTGATTTATGTTTGTGTGCCACCAGCCCTGACCTTTGGCCTTTTATCTAGATCTCTGTCCTCTCTGTTGCCATCTCACCTTTGCCACTGCTGACTGGAATGCTGCCTCGTTCTCCATCTCCTGTGTGGACTAGTACTCTCTGCAAGTCGAGTAGGTGAGCCTGGGGGCCATGACCTGGGGTCAGTACACAGTCCAAACTTCCATGAGGGGTCCTTGGCAAAATACCAGCTGACCTTTTGACCCTGCACCCTGGGGGATCCCATACCACATGCTCGCCCATGGGCTCACATCCATGGTTTGTGACACACAACACAAGCACTACCAACATAACCAGCTTATTAACTATTTTGCCTAACCAAAAGATTAGACATAGCATTAAAATATTCATGCAAAAGGTACTCCAGTACTCAGTCAGCATTACCATAGTGGGGCTGATTTATTATTGCTGTTGTGAATTCACAATTGTTTATACCTTTGTCCAGAAAAAGTGATCCCCCATTGAATTTGACGTAAGTTCTTAATAAATTTACGATTGGTGATCCTTAAAGGATTTTGGTGTGCTGGTGATGTTTCTCAATTCACTGTTTGAGGTGCTCTCTGCCCAAAGTAGTTAAGATGCCCAAAGGGAATCGAGGAATGGAAGCAACAATAATAGTAAACTTTCATTTTTTGGGTTTTATTTTATTCCAACAATTCTTTTTTTTTTTTGCACAGAGCTGGGAATGTTTCAAGCCCCATATTTTTGTAAAACAAAATAATAAATCAAAAGGTCTTTTTAATCTTGGTACATACAGTATGTTCCTAAGTCCAAAGTGTGATGGTCTATATATAATACTGTGTATAGCAAATTAGAACCAAAAAATGAAGGACAAAAACCTTTTTGCTTATATTCCCCAAGTGCACATGCATCAGATTTGCTAAGCTATGCTAGCACTGTAAGCATTGGGTTAGCATCATTACATTAAGCACCATGCAATTTTGTGCCAAACAACCGTAATGTTTTATTTATCTTTTGGGTAAACTCTTTGCTCGGTGAGAGTTGCAGGTAAGTGTTCACTTCCCAAAAATAAAATGCTTTTTTACTTTACCCGTATCTTTGAAATGACAATAAATACACTTTTAGAATTGTTTAGTAATGGCAATTTACAAATAGATACTTATAGATAATTGGCAGCTTTTTATTCTTTGTGTACTTCATTTTTATTTTCCTCCCCATTCTTCTCACAGTGGACACTAAGAATAGATGAATATATCTCCATTTACTTTCTGAAACTTTGACACGTGTGACTAGGACATGTGACCATGCACATCTGTGAGGTTTTTACTGTTCTCTGAGTCTCTGCTGAGAGACCTTGCAGTGTACCATTAAGTGGCGTTGCTGTAAATCCAAGGTTATGCAGAGGTTGCAGAATTTGGGAAGGGGGAACTCTTAGGGCATTATTTAGGAGTATAGAATAGGAAAAGAACAGGATTTGTGTCCAGAAATGTTATCAGGATAAGGGATCATATAAAGGAAGTTTATACATATACTAGATGTTAAAATAACATTTATATGTACCACTTTAAAATTGATTGTGCTCCTTTATAGGCTGATAACACTCTAGTGTGTGCTGAAGTCATGGCAAGTACCCTGGGAAGACTGTTAGCACATTCATAAAACTGGCATCAAAGATGTGGTCCTGCTTGTTGTTCCTGCAAGAAGCCACCTTGATGCCCTTCATATGATTTATTTAACCATTTAAAGACCATGGGACATATCTGTATATCTGTATGTCCTGAAGTGGTTATACCAAGATGTGCAGTTGTGATCTTGGTATAATTTTTTACAGCAGACAGTTGGCTTTTATGTATAAATGGGGGGCATGGCATAAGATGCCAGGATTATGAGCAGAAGTTGATAAACGATTATCCATTTCTTGATCTGCTATGTGATCACTAAAGCAGTAAGCAATGTGCCCTTAGCGCTCTCTGCTTTGGCGATTTCAAAAGCCAGGCTGAACTGCCAGAAAAACAGGAGCTCAAGCAAATCCTGTGCTTGATCAGTTGCAGTAGAGGGCAAGGGTCTAATAGACCCATGAAGTTTTCATAAAGAGAACATATCACCTGCCAATTATATCATATAAGGGCTTATGATAACAATAAAGTTAAATGAAAAAGTGTAAAAAAAAATAGAATAATGATTAAATAAAATTTACATTTAAAAGCAACCCTGCTGCCTGCCACCCCCTACATGTCAATGCAAACATGCTCATAGGGTGTGCTCATGTATGTAAACAGAAATTGCACCACACATGTTAGGCATCACCACAAATGTCAGATAGAGACAACAATAACTCTGGGATAATAATTTTCTGTTAAATTGATGAGTTATAAAGGCTTGTAAATGTTGTCTATGGATAATTTTGAGTACCATAGTTTGTCTCACCATTGCACGACCATTTTAAGGCTTGACATGCTTGTAATCTATCTACTTGACATTACCCCACCTTTTATATTTTACCATAATATTGGGTATTATAATGTGTTTGTGTACTCTTAAATTCATTTTAGTATATTTTTCTAAAAATATTGATTCTAAAAACATTTAACTCGCATTTTTTTCAGGGGCTCTGCTTTCAACAGTTTAAAGAATTATGTTAAGTCAAAAACTCAGATTTTCCTCTATGCGGGCAGTAATATAAGTTTCTATGCTCAGCCAGAGTTTGCTATGTACATTAAAATTCCTATGGCATCCTAACGTGTGTGGCCTAAACCATGGCTGGCCAGGAACAAGGGACATTTTTAAAAATTGTTTTTACCTATAATAAGCTCAAATTTATTTTGAATGCTTTTTTTATATTTTTTTCTTACTATAGGTGTTCCTAAACATTATGTGGCATGTTCCCTGCTCATTTTGGTTTGGTAATGAATGGGGCTGAGTGAATCAGCTTGTACCCCAGCTCACACTCATCAGCCCTAAGACTAGTGCCCTAAGTTTAATGTGCTGATTTGCATAACCCCAAATTAGTAGGTAACAAATTCAGGTATTATAGTAAACAAATGTTATAGTACAATGTTGACCCTTTAAAGCAAAAAGAGGCAAGTTATTGCCACAAAAATGTAATGGCAAGCTGGTCACGCCCTGTACAGTACATAACAAGCAAATAAGAAAAACAGACCTTTCAACAAACAGAGGCCTTTAATGCAGCTTGAAGATCAAAATTTGAAATAAAGTAGAACTAAAAACATTTTTTACAAATTTTGGATAGAGTAAGGAAGGATTATAATCCCTGACATTTTTATGCCATCTGTGTCCAATGGGGAGAGTCCCCTTCACTTTCTGTCCCATAGCCTAAATAAGAGAAATCACCTCTCACCTTTCACTTTCATTCTTGAAGGTAATGATCAAATAGAGAGGATAAATCTCCCCAACGGGGGGAAAAAAACAGCAATAAAAACAGGGGCGCTAGCCTCTCCTCACTCTATTCAATACAAAAAAAGTGGGTGCATTTACACTTTAAAACGGCATGTGCTGTTACAAGTCAGTACAATGTAGTCCTTTGAAAGTGACATTTCAGAAAAAAATAGACAGACAATAGAAACAGGTGGTGTTCCTCCTACAATTCAAATCAGACCCTTAGCCAATGCATACAACCAGGGTGGCATGAAAGGGAGGGAAGTGAGCATGCACCTCTTTTCCCTTTCTGTAGCAAACCAGGTCACATGCCTGACAACATTGGTGGTGTAACTTGCAAGGGGGCCAGCCAAGCCTCCTCCTCCTCCCCGCTTGAAAAGCACTTTCTCCACATGTTGAAGAGACCAGAATCTCATCCTGTCCCACAAAAGGAAGGTGCTCCTCCCTGCTTGAAAAGCACTTTCTCCACATGTTGAAGAGACCAGAACCTCATCCTGTCCCACAAAAGGAAGGTGGTGGTTTGCAGGGTGGAAAAATCAGAATGTGGAAGCTCCCTTTAGATTAAGGGGGACTGCAGATGTCTGCCCTCCCAAGTTAAATGAGTACAGGGTACATAGGTACCCTCTATTACTCCTATTTACTCAATATAAATACATTTTCCTCATTGTAATTAGCATCAGTCATTTTATCCAACAGTGTAGTCTACATCAGACACGACATTGTATCCCATGCCAATCTGGACACATTTACATGAGATATTCCTGGTGCTTAAGAAATAGAAATACAGCATGGGACTTCCTAAGTGATGTGATGTCATTAACCATATAGGGTCTGATACACCATTTCATTTTCATTCATTCTCATTCATATTCATTCATGCATTTATTCATTCATTTTCTGCTAATAGGAACACAGACTATCTTGTCAGTAAGAGTCAAACACTACCAATCACAGAGTGTGCTTAATTCTGCCAATACAAGGAAACGTTGGGACAGTGTATGTTTGAAATAGCAATACCAGTTTGAAATAGCAAATCAAGACATGAAAAATATTCACCTCAGATAAATATTTTGGGAGCAATGATGATCCAAAAACACCATCGTAAGGCTGACCTATCATTTTTTTTTTTCGTTCAACCCACAGGCTGAACAAAAAAAGTTGACCTCATTCCTCCATCAGCACAAACAATGTGTCGATAGAGATATCCCACTCTTTGCATTGTATTCTGACAGGTGCTGCCGGCATCTGTCAGAATACCCAATCAGAGCAGGCAGCTCATTGGCTGCCAGCTCTGATCAATCGAAAAATTTCCAGCCGCCTCATTCGATCAGCTGATTGAAGAATACCGGGTGAAAGGGCGCCAACACCCCCACAACACTGCGAATTTCAGCCGGTACAATCAAAACCAGTCGAAATTCGAACCAGTGTATGGGCACCTTACAGGCATTTGTAGTGTACTTTTGCAACATAGGCACAAAACAATAGCTTACAAAGTTATGTCAGACATTTATAATTATTTAATTGTACTATCACTCTATAGATAGAACTTCGTAGAGTTCCATATTTTAACGTGTGTTAGCCTTCCCTGGATTCCCTCGATACAAGAGATGTTTTCATTCGTTTGCTCATCCCCTATACAATCCGGCTTGGGATGAATATCATGCATACTACCGATCGGATTGTCTAAATAGAGGTGACGGAGCATCCCTGGTTGTGATCTGGTTGCGACTGGACGGCTACTATTTACCTTCAAGCGTTTGGAATAAGCTCCTCGCATTTTACCGGTAACTATTTGCTTCAATTGAGCCACAGGCATCACACCGCGGAGTGTCAAAGTAGCTGTTTTCCTCGTTTGTTCTAATCTACACAGTGCGGCCGCACACGGATTACTAAAGCTCCTTGGAATGAGCTCTTATCCTATAAATTAAAGTCTACACAGGACTCTGCGTCGCCGGGGAGAAATAAAAGGGGAGAGAGATGAGCGACTGCAGCTGCCGATCTTCACTCAGGAAATCTACTTTTTCACACACGAATTCAGCAATTATTGGATACATCTTTAAGTCCGTCTCCACCCGTGTGTGTAGGACTTGAGCAGGTTCATCTCTCTCGAGCCCCACCCTTAATCGCAACATATGTGAGTAAATTCGGATACATTGCATCTCTTGATTAGTACCCATTCATCTTGAATTTACATTAGTGAGTTTTACCATACAGGTGGTCTATGGGCATGTTTGATATTATGGTGCAGGGTAATTCCAGCGGAAT
>NW_017306672.1:556437-558205 GCF_000935625.1 Nanorana parkeri | reverse complement strand
AATTCCAGTGGAATGTTTTAATTGTTTTTATATGTTTTGTAATGGGAGTTTATATACATGTTTTTTCTAATAATAAATATTGCATTATGAATTTTGATTCACCTGCTTACTTGGACCAATCTCCATAGAAGGGATTTCTTTGTGTTGGGGATCGTTTTTTGAAGAGTTCCATATTTACAGTTATGTTGTCACCTGCCACTTGTGGTCCTGAAGTGTGACGATTCTCACCACACTGGAAAACCTAAAAAAAAAAATACACGGCTGAAAACAATTAAAAATAACTGGCCCCTCAAAGCAGTACTGTGTGTATGTAACAGTTGGGTGGGTGAGGGATTATTTCTGGACGTTAGAGCTGACGCTTAACATGTAGCTTAGCACTAAGCCACTTTCTAAAAAGCCTGGAGGCCATGTCACAGACAGGTTTTAACACTATATTAGGCTAAACTAATATCTAATTAGCTGATATACCAAAGTGTGTATCAAAAAACCAAATGGATAACCAGGTACATACAATATGCTTGTAACAGGCTGTGATTTTCTGGTGTTTGTTTTCATTCTACTTTCTACATGTACACACATTTTACTTGCAGCAGGAGAACCACCCATATCAACTGCTAACAATCTGATTTTACATATAGGTCAGATCCTGGGAGAGGTATAATGGTACCTAAGTCATGCTGTTATACAATACCCCATATGTTAGATAAAGAAACCAATTTAAAAGTTAGTTCCACAAAAAGCAACATTCCTTTATAATATTGATGCAATGAGGAACGTTATGGAGTATTTATCACATAATTAAAATGTTTGTTAAATGTATATTATCTAATTAGAAAATTCAGTGTTTTACTACCAAAAGTAAAAACACTAGAAGATAGCTACATAAATG
Organism: Nanorana parkeri; assembly: GCF_000935625.1. Taxonomy (NCBI): domain Eukaryota; kingdom Metazoa; phylum Chordata; class Amphibia; order Anura; family Dicroglossidae; genus Nanorana; species Nanorana parkeri. Next base: position 557,316 of record NW_017306672.1, on the reverse strand, counting down.
AAATTCTGTATATTCAAGGCAAACCATTTTTGTAGGATTTATTCAAAACCCGCTTTTATTCAGTCTGTTTTTTAAATGTATATTCATAATATTCACAGCTATGTACAGTCAAATGCTGCATATGTAGTAGATTTTGTAGTTTGTCAGTACAGTTCTCTGATGCAGACAAACATCCAAGAGCTTCACAGTTTAATGCAACATAGAAGTCAGAGCTGATCTACTCTAGACTGTAAGTAGGTTTCTTGTTATCATTAATTGTTACCTGAACGTTTTTGTTGTAGAGAAGCGCCAAAGGCTGCAAAAGGGGAACTACACTTCAAAATTAGCAGTGGGCTCCTCTTGCCCAGTATGGTTAGGTAACAATTAATAAAGAAACAGAAAGAGGGGTGCCTTTCCTAGTGCAGAATGTTTAAATCCAATATCAACGAAATAGTACAAACAGGTACTCACAATAGAGATGTTAAAACGAGCAACAGGACAATGAAAACCAGAGCAGAGCAAGTGTCAATATAGAACGTCCTGTGTGAGGCTCACTGTGGTGTCAACGCGTTTCTGGGACACGCCCCCTTCGTCAGGATGTAATTATGCCCCCTTCGTCATTACGTCCTGACGAAGGGGGCGTGCCCCGGAAACACGTTGACACCACAGTGAGCCTCACACAGGACGTTCTATATGGACACTTGCTCTGCTCTGGCTTTCATTGTCCTGTTGCTCGTTTTCACATCTCTATTGTGAGTAGTGCAGCCAAATTGGGAGAACACCTACTTCATATTTGTCATGTGTTTCCATCAGCACAGCAAAAAAAAGAGATTGCTGCTTACTTTTAAGTGCTTTACACTTGCTTACAAATTCTAGATTCCCCCCCCCCCCCCATATTAG
>NW_017306672.1:543881-556216 GCF_000935625.1 Nanorana parkeri | reverse complement strand
GCACAACTTTACACTCCCCCCCCCCCCCGTAATGTTAAGGAGGGGTGTATGCAAAGTTATTTTATCTAGGTAGTTTATCTAAATCAACCCTGTCTCCATCAAGCTGGCAGATTGACTTATCAGTTATAAACTAGATTTGATGTCTGTCCTAACAAAGGGTTAAAGCCATTAAGGCATTGTGTGTTAATTAGAGGAAGTTCAATGACACCATAGTTCTGACACCATAGTTTCACTCTCAAACTGCTTAGAGTAGCTTGGCATCTGCACAAAAGCCTTCACCACATAAACAGCTAAAAGGTAACAAATATATTTTTAACAATATTTTTTTGTAAGCTGTGCGAATTGGAACACATAACAAACCTATAGGTGTCTATTCACTAAGATGCCGTAGGCAGCCGAGTGACTAACTGACGTGAAGCGAAGTGAGCCAAACGCTGTTCTGCTATTCACTTCAGGCTGGTACGGCTGAAATCAGCCGTACATCGGGTGGCTTCTGGGCGGCCGAACATGCTCAGCATGTTTGGCCGACCTGAAGTGCAGAAGGAGTTTGACTCAGCCGATCCAACATCTGGATCGGCTAAGCCGCACTCCCGGCAGGCTACTCACTGCTGTTCGGCCTATTCTCATAGATGCCGAACAGCAGTGAGTGAATAACCGAATGCCGTTCGGCCATTCTGCCCAGTACCTCCTGTGGTACCGAGCAGAATAGAAAAACAGTTAAAAAAAAGTAGAAACAATAACATAGAAAACAATTGAGCGGAGCTAGCAATGACAGCTAGCTCCAGCCAACTGGTTTCTATTGACCGGTGGTTCTGCTGCTGTAAGAATAAAATAAAAACCACCATAGGAATGCATAGCTAGATTCCTTTTGGCTATTTCACTTTGCAATAGCAAAATAGCTATTGCACCCGCCCTCTGCTGCTGTCAATCACCAGAAGGGGACCTGATGGAGAACTGCAGGTCCCCTCTGCGGATTGACAGCAGCTGTGGGCAGGTGCAATAGCTAGTTTGCTATTGGCTATTGCAAATTGAAATAGCCAATAGGAATCTAGCTGTGCATTCCTATGGTGGTTTTTTAATTTTTATTATTCTGATGGCAGCCAACATGTCAGAAAAAAAAGAAAACAGAGCAGGGAAAGGTTTACTCTGCTCGATCGAGCAGAGTAAACCTTTCTGGGAGAAAGTGTTTCTCTCCCGGGCAGCCGGGAGCCGCTATCTAATAGCGCGGGACTCCAGAATCACCCGGGAGAGTTGGGCTGTCTGGAGATCAGTGTCCCTGGTTACCTGGTAACCAGGGACGCTGATCTGTCTGTGCAAGTGACCGAAGCCAGCAGTAAGTAGCAGGCTGTCGGCCGGCCAATGGCCGGCCATTCGGCCAGCTTCTGCTTTCACCTCGGCTCAGTGGAGCTGAAACATATGCGTTCGGCTCGGCTCGGCTGAGCTGTTCGGCCGACTTCGGGAGCTGTACGGGCTATAATGAACAGCCTGTATAGCAGCCCTACGGTTCTACTGAACCGAAGGGGTCCTGGGGCCGAAGCTAGCCAAAGGATCAGCCGAAGCTATGGCTAGATCCTTTGGCAGCTTAGTGAATAGACCCCATAGTGTGGTTTTCTCTAATTTGACTGCAAAGGTGGAAATACACTTTAAGATACAGAAAGAGAGAAACAAATACAACTGGAATGAACTGCAGAATGAGAAATAATTATAATTTCCCACCAACATGTTATGCTCTTTTGCTTGCTTTCTTAATTTTCCTTCATTCCTGGATTAACTTTCATTGGAAAATATATAAACACATTTAGGATGCATCAAAATAGCATGCGCTCATAATATTGCTATTGTTTTTTGTTTTTTTTATTATAATATTTATTTATTTTTCACATATAAAAAAACGTACAAAACAGTACAAGCATTAAAAATATTTTAAAAGTTGAAATGGTTATAATTGTTATTTCTGGTACAATTAAGAAGGTTGCTGTACGTGATCTCAACCTGTGTGGATTATATGTCATGTACCATGGGACGGGTATACCCCTTGGGGGTATAACCGTGAAAACAGAATGAAATAAAACATTTTGTTTAAAAAAATATATATTCATCTCGGGGTTCTTAGTTTTGTATGATAAATTTTGTCTCCTCCTTTAAGAAAAAAAATTAAAAACAAAAGACCCCCACCTCTCTTTTTTTTCCATTATAAACTCATCTTTCTCTACTATTACATACGAAGTAATCAAGGGAAGGTTACTGTCCTCTTCATACCAACTTAACAATCTACCCCAATACCCCAACATACAAAACAAAAACCAAAAATACAAAATAAAATATGGGTGAGCTGGCGACATTTGAATTTTGGGTTTATGTAATTCATACTCTAATCCTTAGGCTCTTTTCTCACTAATTCTTCTATTTGAGTGGTCTTACAATTTTAAATCCAACTCTCTCCACTATCCAAAACTGAGGGAGTCTGTCTTGTATCCTAGCCCCTTGTTCTTCCATTCTCTGTTGAAAAAACATCTCCTCCATCCATTCCAGCAGTGTTGGATGTTCTGTTGATTTTCCAATGCTGCGGTAAAACTTTTCTGGCTGCGCTTAAGAAAAAACAAAGGAAGCCCCTCTTTGCGCTTGCTATCCCCCCTGGAAGAATGGAAAGCAAAGCTATTGTTTTTAACATATGCTTGTAGACATTTAATACCTTTTGTCCAAAAAGGTTTAATCCAAGGGCACTCCCACCATATGTGTAATTGTCCCTGACGATTGTTGACATCTCCAGCATTTACTAGAGGCCTGTGGAAAAATTGTATGCAATTTGGCTGTAATTTATTTGCCACTGAAAGCTTGTGTCAATGTATATAATTTTATCTGTTCTCTATCCAAGAACCTGCAATTCAGTTCTCCTTCCCATTCCCTTATATAATATGGTATCTTTGGAGATACTAATAAACAAAAATATATTATAATTTATCAAAAATATTGTTTTTTTGTTTAAATCATCCCTAGCACCCATAAAACATTCAGTTCCTGTAAGCTATGTCATAGATCAACTTTTCTGCTGATTTGTTATTTGTATTTCTAGGAAAATGAGTGCCAATGCAGCTAAGCTGTTCTGTTACTTGTAGTTCTGCTAACATGTGCTTTGTTCCTACCTTGATCTTCCACTTGTCTGGCAGCTTTAGGTGTCACCACCCACTGATGGTTAGAACAGCTTTTTAGTCAATCGGTGCTGCACCCTTCTTCCCCTGTTAGCTTGTTGCCAATCTAAGAGATCCCTTTCTATTGCTCACCCGATTTAAACTAATTTTCCTGTGTATCAACGTCTGGCTTGTTCCTAGTTGTCTGTGTTTGCTGCCCTCAGACTTATTCCTGGTCATCTATATTTACTTCCCATCCTGACCTCTGTCTCATTCCTGGTTATCTGTGTCTGCTGCCTGTCCTGACCTCTGGCTTGTTCTTGGTTATCTATGTCAGCTGTCAGTTCTGACCTCTTGCTCCCAACCATCCACTATCCATGCCACAATCAGCTCTCACTACTGGACTGTCCCTGGTGACCTGACTTGTGGTCAATTGTGTTTAAGTAGGGCGAACTTGAAGCAAGGCCGGCTTTAGGCCTTTAGGCGTGTGTGCGAGAAAGCTCTACAGCGCCCCTCAGTGACCACTCCCCTCAATAACCACACCCCTCAGTGGCCACAACCATTTCTCCAATATCCGCACCATTCAAAGACTCCAATTTTGTTAAGCCCCAAAGAAACATATTAAAAAGTATGATAAAAATAAAACTTTTATTTAAAGGTATTAAACGTGTAGGCACAATATAAGTATTCTTATTAGATAAAACAACAGAAGGCAAACAAGTGATAAACAAATGTCAAACTAAAATAGAGTCTATAAAAATAAATTGTCAGGGTGTCATGCATCTAGAAAAGTTAAAAAAAAGCAGAACACAAAACCTAGACTACATATTAAATTAATGAATATAGGTGCCGCCATCTTGGCGTATACCTAGATATACACCAAGACGTGCTGTGTTCTATGATGTCATGCACCCTGTCTCCAGAACACGCCAGTGGCTGAATCCAAAAATGTGTTTTGTTTGAGAAAACGTTTTTAGTTTGCGTTCATTTCATCTGAAATTTAACTTTTAGTTGTTGCACATGCCTAAGAATATATACGTGCGGGGGTAATTTTCACTTTAAAAAAAATAATTATTTTTTTTACTGTTGGGGGGACTTCGGGAAATATTAGGGGTCTAAAAAGACCCCTGACATTTCCCTTTTAAAATAGAAAAGAAATTGAGGACACAAAGTCCTCAATTTCCTTTCTGCAGCCTATGTTCTAAATGAATGGAACACACTCCATTCCGAGGCTTCCCATTCATTCAGAAACTGATGATAGTAAAATATTTTACTATCACCAGTTTATGAATGGGGAGGAGCCTCTGTAGTGAGTGCTACTTCCCATTCAGAAATTCATGAATGAACAGGAAGTGATGTAAATCACATCCTGTTCCTTCATAACTGGGGACACATAGTACTATGTGTCCCCAGTTATTTACAAACATTGGAGTGATCAGACGATCACTCCAGTGTTTGTCCTTCACACACAGAGGATCGGTAAATGTCACAGATATTTACCGATCCTCCGCTCGGCCATGCACACAGCCGCTGTCATCCTGAAACTGACAGGATGACAGCGGCTGCTCTCTCCTTCCTGCTCGGCCGTCCTGAAAGCTTCGGCTTCTCTCCTCCCCACTCGGCCATCCTGACAGTAGGCAGCACTCCCTCCTGCACCCCCCTCCCCCCCCCGCAGGCTTCAGCAGACAGTTTCTCCTCGGAACCGAGGATGGCGCTGAAGCGGGGGGAGGATGGAGCGCTGTCATGTCGGATGGCCAGCGGTGAGGAGGAGAGAAGCCGCAGGCTGTAGTCGCCCCCAAGGACACATCTCGAACACCCCTAAGGCTGGCCCTGACCTGGAGGTCATGAACTAGGGTGAACACACAGCGAAACCCAAACCCCCATGAAGAGGTCCTTGGCTCTTAAACTCGTCACCCTGGGGATACTACATCACATACTCTCATTTTGGTCCAATCTGTTACTTAACTGAGTCCTGATTCCACTTACAGCATAACAAGAACATTATTATAAACTTTTTTTTACCTTTTTAGATATTTTGGTGCAGCAGGCAAGATGGCTAAATCTAGTTTTTTTCTGAGCACCTTCACAGTGATCTTTCCTTATAGAAAGGCAAGCCAAAAATTTTAGGATTGTGCTTCTCTCATTAACTTAATTAACATTTGAATGAAGAAGCCAGGCATTTAATCCCTTAAGGCTGGGTTCACACTTAGGTGTACCGAATATGCACAATTACCGCGCGTTTCGTGCCGCACGTTTTTACCGCAATTCGCGGTAAAAAACGTGCAACAAACGCACGTTTCCGAGGGCTATCCGGCTGTATCCTAATGGATACGCGCGGCAAATACGCCCCAAAGAACCTCCTGTACTTCTTTGAGCGTAGGGTGTTTTGCAGCACATTCTTACGCGCTGTAAAACGGCCAGGTGGGAACCATGCCCATAGGCAATCATTGGTTTTCACATGTTGAGCGTTTTATAGCGCGTAGGAACACGCTGTAAAATGCCCAGGTGTGAACCAGGCCTAACCCTTTGTTAGCACAGGCAATGTTCACATCTATTTAACAAATGATAACCCCTCAAACCCCTCCTAACATTCCAAGAAAACGCAATTTACGCTGCAAGACAAGACACATTTTTAATGTTTTTTTTTAGCTTATGCTATACATATGGGAACATATAACAAATATAAATATGTGTTATCCCAATTTTGGTCACAGAACTTACAAAATATTGATAAGTTTATTAAATAAACATAAAATATGGCAAGTGATATATTGCTCCCCATAGAATGCATCAAATAATAGTATTCTGCATTGAAAGCTTGCAGTGACTTATACTTCATTTACCATCAGAATATTATTTTTATCCCATGATAGTACTAATTATAGTTGCATTACATGAATGCACTGCTAATTTTTGTGTAAGTCTAACAGCAGAACATTTACATTGAATACTCAAAAGATCTCTGAAAAAAAATCCTGGTAATCTCCTTTTTCCTCCTGCTTTAGAAATATAAAGTAAAAACAACTTTGCAACCATCCAAAATGTAGACAATATAATTCCCTTTAAAAATGGAGAGCCTAGTGATATATTGTTTCTGATTACTTGGAGAATGCCCATCCATCTTCAAGGGCCAGGAGAGCAGGTCAAGGACTTCAGGGAAATATTATACTTTTAAAATATTGCTGCAAATCAAGAGATGGTCAATTGATCATGAGAGATGTGCTTGATGTGATATATTAAGCAAGCTGTTTTAGATGTTTACAACTGACACATTTTTAGATAAACCCCATAAATCACTGTGATATAAACAGGAGGCACAGTGACTTCAATTTAAAGATACAAACATATAGAAAGGCCAGAAATTTAATGGAACCCATATAATGGCTTAATGTTGTCAATATAAAACACTGGGATATTAAAATGAATTTCTTGCTAGGATTTTCTTTATAGCTGCAATCTGTTGACAAAGTTGAGGTTGGTTCAGCATGCTGAATCTATAAACAGACAAGCATGAAATCAACAATATAACTAATGATAAAATATTGTGCATTAAAGAAAACCTTGCTTTCAAGAAATGTGGAGGCTGCCATTGCTGCCTCTCATTCTGCAAAGGCTATTTGTCTGGCTGTCATACAAACTCTTTCTTAATGACTTCTGACTTTACTATGAATTTCCTGATCTCCATACTCATTTTGCAAGTACTTGCGATGACTCAAAGGGGTTGATTTACTAACCTTATAAACACGCTACGAACAAGTATACACCTCTGTAGTGTGTTCCCTCCCAGCATGATCTATTGGTGGAATCTAGACACCTACGTAGTGTGTACACACCCAGCAGGTGTGTTGTGCAAAGCCCGGCATGAATTGCAAGGTGATGTTGTGTAAATTAGCTCTACATTGTGTTGCTTGCGTTGATGAATGCAGGAATGTAAATGCATGAGCTAACCATTTTTGTCTAAACTGTGAAGCAGCATTATATATGCATAATGTGCATGATTTTTCCATATATGGCATTAGTGGAAATATGCTTTTAGAGACTTTTTGGTTGATAAATATGTTTTGCTGTGTAAAAATCACACGCACCTAGTGCGTACGTGTGTTTAGGTTAGTAAATCACCCCCAAAGTATCAAGGCCACTGGGTCATTGTACTTGCCAGGTGACTAGCATCATCATAAAGATGAAAGAAACAGCAGCTCCCCTTTTTCTTTCAAAAACATTTTCTTTAAAGTCTGGGTCCTTGGTTTCCAAATGAGATGCAAAATTTGCTCTCATCAGAAAAGAGGACTTTGGACCACTGAGCAACAGACCAGGTCTGTTTTTCTTTAGCCCAGGTAAGACGCTTCTGACGTTGTTTGTTTGTGTGTGGTGGCTCTTGATGCACATGACTCCAGCCTCAGTCCACTCCTTGTGAAAGTCCCCAATACTTTTGAATGGCCTTTTCCTGACAATCCTCTCCAGGCTGCTGTCATCCCTGCTGCTTGTGCACTTTTTCTTCCACACTTTTCCCTTCCACATAACTTTCCATTAATGTGCTTTGATATAGCACTTTGGGAACATCCAACTTCTTTTGCACTTACCTTTTTAGGCTTTCCCTCCTTATGGAGGGTGTCAATGATGGTTTTCTGCACAACTGTCAGGTCAGCAGTCTTTCCCATGATTGTGATTCCTACTGAGCCAGACTGAGAGACAATTTAAAGGCTCAGGAACCTTTTGCAGGTGTTATGGCTTAATTAGCTGTATAGAGTGGGACACTTTGAGCCTAGAAAATTGCACCTTTTCACAATATTCTAATTTTCTGAGATTGTGGATTTGGGGTTTTCATGAGCTGTAAGCCATAATCATCACAATTATGACAAATCACGGCTTGAACTATCTTGCTTTGCATGTAATGAGTCTATCTCATATATTAGTTTCACCTTTTAAGTTGCATTAGTGAAATGAACTTTTGCACGATATTCTAATTATTCGAGTTTCACATGTGTGTGCGTGTAGGTCTTCAATAGGTCTTGTTTATCCAGTGTTATATATATATATGTATATATGTCTTATGAAATATCAGACTGCTGCAGCAAACTGTGCCCACATAGGGATGTCAGTATCATTTTGCTAGGCATACCCATGTGAGCTCAGCCTGCCACAGTGGCACACCCTCAGAAATTGGGTAATTAACAGCGTGGGCTCACAGGAAGTCAGTTAAATTATACTAGCCAATATTCAACCAAGAAGAAGACTCATGGTGAATGATGGGTTATAGCACTGGATAGGAGATGAGTATGGCAATATAAGCTGCATTTTTCATTTTAAGAAATGATGGGGGATTAATTAAAAGCAAAATCAAAACTGAATTTCTTCTTTAACTACCTTACGTCCATGGCCGTTTGTGAACGGCCAGATGGACGTCTGCTCAGAGCGGGAGGGTGTCTTAAGACGTCCTGCCCCTCCCCCCTCTCGTGTCCGCGCTGAGCGCCGCACACGAGAGGGAAAACCGTCAGCATGTAAACAGCCAGCGATGGCTGTTTACATACAAGCGGTCAGGCGTCTCTAGAGACGCCCGATCGCTTGCAGGATCTGCGGGTGTGCGCCACCACCCCATTGAAAATCGTTTCAGTAAAGCGTTGCATGACGGAATAAACATCAGTCAAAGTACCGCAGCGCTGAATACTGAAAAATGGCCTGGCCAGGAAGGGGGTGATACACTATGGCCTTCAAGTGGTTAAGCATTCTTAAAAAAAAGTTTGCCTAAAACCCACATGTTGACACCTTCTCCTTTCAAAACTGAGGTAAATGCACATTTTTAAAGGACAAATATACCCTTGGTACAAGTTGTCCTTTTATAGCTCCCCCACTCTAACATCCACTCAAAGAGCTAATCCGTTTCTTACCCGTGCCACAGTTCCACTGATCATTGCTGTGCAATGCTGCTTGTACCCACACAGACTTGCTTCAGAACTCACTAAATCCTAATCATCCTGAGCATGTACTTTGTGGTTCTAGTCATTGCTGTGGGGAGCCATACTTATGGTGGCTTTGAGCAGTACTGCAAAGTACATTCTCCCCATATGAATGAACACTGGATAAACAAGACCTATTGAGGATGTATTCGAAAGAAAGTTTGTGTGGCTACAAGCATAGCTGCAGAGTATAGATCTCTAGGCCCAAATAGTGGTATTGGACAACATGGACTGCATTCAGGGGGTGGGGCCATGACCTAAAGGGCAATTTGTCCCAATGCATAGTTGTTTTTTAAAGATTAAAGTGTAATTACAGTTTGGTTATGACGGAAAAAAATCTCCATTTGAGACTTGCGTACTTTGCAATGATTGAAGCAAAATGTTTTACATATTTACATCTATGTCTGTTCTGAAGTAATTCATTATTTGTCATGCCCTTTCCCAATTGACCATCCCTTTAACCCTGCCAAGCTGTTTTTTATACACACACATCTTAAAAGCCACATTTTAGGCCTGAAAAACACTTAAAACCCCTGGGAGTTATATATATTTTCTAAAAGCACAAAAACAAAATACCCATTTTTTTATAAAATATAAAAGATGAGGTTGTGCCAAGCAAATAGGTACCCAGCATGCTATGTTAAAAATTGGTAAGGTAAGCCAAATTGTCCATAGGAAAACTTTAAAAGCCCATGCAGGTCATAAGTTTAGTTATCCATAATTATTGGCCCTAGAATTATTACTCTCACTCTGGAACACGTGACAATACCTATATCTGTAGTGCAATGGTCATTTACGTACGTAGGTGCACCCGACAAATGTTTTACGTTAGTATGAATGTTTTCATGGGGGTGGGGGACTTTAACTTTTTGGGGTATTTTTACATTTATTTTATTTCACTTTATTCTTAAACTTTTTTCTTAACTTCATTGCTATCACATGGGGGACTCACAAGCCCCATGTGATAGCACACTGGAGGTGACAAGTTATCTTTTAAGGTGGCTTTATAGGTTTAGACTATTAGACCCCTATTGTCACCTTTGCACTTCAAAGAAGCTATTCAATTACAGTTTTTGCCTAAAAAGCTTTATCTTTGGCTTCTCTAGGTGGGGAATAATGGCTGAAAAGCCAGAAGTGATGCAATCAGCATTGCTTCCAGCTTCATTGAGTGGGGGGGAGATCTGTGAATGGATGTTCACTGGTCTCTCTCCCCACTTCCCATTGACACACAAAAAGCCCTTCCTGGGTCCAAAGGAGGGGCAGCAAAGCCTGGGAAGCAAGGTGATTATGTCGGGTGGGGGGGACCACTTTACTGACTCATGGAAGTGCTCGGTCAGCAACTCGGCCACCAGAAACGCTTCCAGTGAAAAGCTGACAGTTGGTTTTACACAGAAAGCCACCAGGAGTCAATTTAAAGGTGCCAATATATGACATACATCCTTGACAGTGAAAGGGTTAAGGGGAGGAATATCTTTACACAGCGGCCTAACTTTCTAAAGTTGATGTGTACATCAGCACATCAATTGTCTGCGGCGGTATTGACGATGTATACAAGTGCACACAGACTCCTACATAAACATGGTAAATTTGAATAAGTATGACTTGCAATCATTTTTTGTAATGGGTCCTTCTGACCACTGTTAGAGATTTAACATGGTCATCTCTTGTACGAACAAGACCATATGACATGCATACTAATACAATTAAACTGTACACTAAAAAAATTAATATGTGCTGTCCTGGGAGTAACATATGTGCAGAGTTGTCCCCTGTGGCCTCAGCCAGTGCATGTACATGAATTCCTATACTGCTGCCTCCTAAAAAGGTTTTTTTGATGATGGCTATTCTTTCACACACAATCTTTTCTACTCAGAGTGATGTGGGTTTTTTTTTAAGCTGCTGATTTGCACGGCTTATGCACCTTTCATCTATTTTGTGAGATAATCTTATTAATTAGGTAAAGTTTTTACTTTAATTTTTTAAAAACTTTATAGGTAAAATGTTAGAACACACACACATGCATGCATACTCACATTTCTTTTTGTACCATGCTAGAACATTCATTTACAATTTGCTACAGCGGCCAAGGAAATGCTTTCACTATGCCCCCGTGTAAGCATATGTAAGCATGCTGCGGTCCCTTATCCTTGCTCTTGTTCATTTAGTTTAGTAAACTAGGCTCAGCATCTTACCATAACATAGTGCTTAGAAGCGGGTAAAATGCATATCAGAAGGAGTTAAAACACCAATGAACTCAGAATGATTGCAGAATTTGCCTATCTACACAAGCCTTAGAAAACCATAATAGCTGTAGATTGAATGGTAAAAGGTACTTTTAAGCAATAATGCCTTATTATAAAAAAAGATTGTAGCAATTATAGATGTTATGCTTTTCAAGCAATAATTAGCATAAAAACGTACATTTCATTTTTTGTGAGGTTTCTTGAAAATTGAAATACAAGCTGGCTATTTACCTCTGACCAAATCCAGTGTGAAATATTCCCAACTTAACTGCTGCTGTCATTACAAAGATAAAAAAAATGGTCCAGAGGATTAATTTTAAAAAAAGAAAAGAAATTATCATATACATTGAAATGTTAACAATATCAGCCAAAAATATCTCCCTTTTTATTTTATGAAAAAATTGAATGGGAATTCTGATTGGTTGCTATGGTAAGCAAATGCTTTCTGCACTAATTTCCTTTTTTTACAGTTGTGTGAATCTGTGCAAATTTCAGGCTTCCTAGAGAATAATCCAGCTCTGAGATATATCTTTAGTATGACCTTTATACGCACATGTAAGTTAACTTATCACTTTTCCATTTAGTAGTGAGCATTGCCCGCTACTATAGATAAATTGGAAACTAAAGCCAAAATGTATTTTTGGTTTTGCAATTGGGATAAGCATAGTGTAATAGTGTGTCTTCAGAAGCAATGGATGAAGTGAGAGGATATCTCTATAAAGTAAGGGAATTCCTCTCTTAGTTGTAACCACAACATATGTCCTCACTGGAAGAATGCCCTCTATTACTGTTAGTGACAACCAGTTGCCGTCCGCTCGTTGAAAAAAAAATGGACAGATGGCACAGCTGCATTTGCGGGTTGGAGACAGCATTTTTTTCTGCTCGCACACGCCTTGTAGCACGTTCACGGGCAGAAAAAATCCGCCCAATGCAAAGAGCCGTTACCAGCTGTTTCACATATACACAATCGGCAGCTCTATAGCCTGCCGATTGTGTATATGCGTGACCCC
>NW_017306672.1:508618-543854 GCF_000935625.1 Nanorana parkeri | reverse complement strand
TTAAAAGTCACATATGAAAAAAAAAATGTTTAAGTCCCCCACCCTCACGTTTACGCACATATAAACGTAAATATGCGTCCGGTGCACCAACGCGCGAAAACGACAATTGCGCTACATGTTGCATATCGCCGCGAACTTCGGAGTGAGAGCAATCATTTTAGGGCCATCAATCACTGATAACACTAAACTAATGAGCGGTAAAAGTGTGGCCAATTTTGGGTATTATCGTTTTTTGAGGTTTCGCGTTCGCAGGCAATTTGAAGGCTTGACATGTTTGTCTTTTTACCCAATGTAACATCGTCTTATATTTTACAAAAAAAATGGGTAATAATAAATTTTATCATTTAATATAGGGGAACCAGTTTTTTTAATTTCGGTAATTTTTCCTTACTATAGTAAAAAATAAAAAAAATGGTATAAAATGTATTTCAGTACAGCGTTGCATGACGGAATAAACGCCAAAGTACTGCAGCGCTGAATACTGAAAAATGGCCTTACTGGGAAGGGGGTTTAAAACCGCGGACTTCAAGTGGTTAGGTGAAGTGATTTTAACATCATTTAAAGTGAATCAATAAAAATGAAAAATTCCTTTAAATATAATGCCTGGGGGGCCCCCTTACACTGCCTGTAAAGTGGCAAATCTGTATAATGTAAAGAACCTGCTGCAGCAAAAATTACATATGTAAAAGAAAAAATGGTATTTAAAATGAAGAAAAAAAAAAGCATGCAGTTCCACTTCCCAAACAATACCAGACCCTTCAGGTCTGGTAGAAAAGTTAGGAGGTACCCTATTTTAGAAAAGTGTGGGGTTCCCCCCAAAAGTCTTACCAGACCCTCTAGGTCTGGTAGGAATATTGGGAGGTACCCCAAGTTCTAATTTAAAAAAAAGTGCGTGTGGTTCCCCCTCAAAGTAATACCAGGCCCTTAAGGTCTGGTAGGAATTTTAGGGAGGAAACCCACCCCCAAAAATGTGGGGTCCCCCTCAAATTCAAAACCAGAACCTTGATCCGAGCACAGGCCTGGCAGAGCAGAAAAGGGGGGATGAGCGAACGCCCCTCCCATACCAGGCCACATGCCCTTGGTTGCTTTTCCAGGGTCTCTCCTGGAAAAGCACCTTGTCCCCATGCCAAAGGGAACAAGGGCCTCTTGTCCACAAGCCCTGGGGTGTTGGTTGTGGGATGCGGGCAGGGAGCTTATTCACATCAGGGTACCCCTTTAATAAAAGGGCATCCAGGTGTGGCCCCCCTTGTGAATGAGTATTTTTTTTAAAGACCCAAAAACATGGATCCGCCGACTTATTCCAGGATCAATCACAAAGTCCAGCGTTGTGCACGATGACTCGACAAAATAAAAAATAAATAGAAATAATGGAAAAAAAGAACGCCCGCCGACCAGTCCGCTCGTGACGAATGGCATTCTGACAGATGCCGGCAAAATATAAACAATTGGGTGGAGCTAGCAGTGACAGCTAGCCTAGCTCCACCCAACTGCTTGAGCCTTGATTGAGCAAAGTCATCATTACTTTGCCCAATCATGGCTCTTACAGAGTACTGTGCCCTGATTGGGCAAAGTCAGGTGCAAAGCTTTAGCCAATCAGAGCTCAAAAGGCACTGTGGTGTGCAGTACCTTATGGGGCGCTCGGTGGGTGACTAGCCGGCCGAACGCCCTGACAGTTTGCATGTTCGCTGAACACACAAACTGCCGACGTTAAGAGTCGAACTATTACATTGAGCCCATCCCTAGTTTTTATCCACACTCCAAAGACATGCTGGAACATTAGTTAGCTTCTGTCTAAATTGACCCTGTATGTGTGTGCAATAGGGACCTTAGATTGTAAGCTCCTGGAGGGCGGGGATGGATGTTAATGTGCACTGTGTAAGTTGTTGACACTATATAAACAAGGGTAATAAATAAATAATGACAGGGAGGGAGGGTCTCCAGCATAGACACAGACGGCAATATAAATCTTAGAGACGGAGATTACAAACACTTTGTCAAAATCAAGGCGACATAGTGATGCCTTGAAGAAGGACTCCTGCGTGGTCCCGAAACGTTGCCTAATTGATGATTTTCACATGTTTCTTCAAGAAATATGCAAAAGAATTGAATGCTTTTTTTCCAACTTTAAATATTTTATTAATTTGTTTTCCAAGGAAATACATATATGACAGAAAAGGGAAAATAAAAATACATTCCATTGCCCTTATTATACATGGTACCGAGATGTGTTTGCAACATAAATACAGTAGGCAATTAAAACAAGTAAAATGCAATTATACTCTATCTTGCTCTATTATGATATTAATATTGAAATACCAAGAGTATTTCACAAGAGGAGTGCCACTAGGACCTTTAATCACGGAACTTGTTTACTTTGTTGCTTACCAAAAATCTTAATTTTGATGCAAGTAATGTCCCCTACTCCCATCTGGATTCTTGAGAAATCATTATAAAATACCAGTATACCAGTTAGGAGTATAGGCTTGGGGGGGGAGGTAAGGTAATATCTCTCAAACGGTCAAAGTGGTATAGGTAGGTATGTATGACATCACAATGCGTTTATGTTCTCAAAATGGTAACATATCTATTATTGAATTTCATCCTGAAGAACGGACGTGTGGTTAAAGCAAGAACTCATAACTAAGGTGGTGCCCTATTTTCCATATGATCTAGCCATGCAACTTATCAGGCAAATATGCAGGCTTAGGTAAACGGTGAGCCCTGTCGACAACCTTGTACTCCGAAAGATCTGGCAGTATGGTTTTGCTGAATTTCTGTACGTAGTCTCCCAGTTGGGGTGCAGGGATTACTTCAGCGACTCTAAGTTTAATATTGTTTCGGCGAGATCTATCCTCAAGATCTGCGATTTTTCAGGGACATAGCTTGCATATCAGTGGTGATGCCAGAGTGAGCATCTACTAATTCATTATATGCAATTGTATATTCTCCCATGTTGTTTTCAACATGGCTGACACATTCTCCCATTTCATTTATATCTTTTTTGAACTGCTGTATAAGGGAGGACATATCATTGTGCATAGAACTACGGAGAGAGATTAACATGCTTTTTAATGTAGTATCTATAATTGGTTGATCAGTAGTGGGAAAGTCAGCTATAGGATCTATACAATCTCCTATGCCAGCATCCGAGGTAACATAAGATGGCTGCTTACCCAGTGCAGAGTGAGCTCCTTTCTGTTTTTTATATTTCACTGGGCTCTCTTGTCGTGAGGAGTCAGAGCTGCCTTCCGATGTGACTGCTTTTGATCTAACAGGGAGGCTATGTGGGGTCGAACTGCCGACCACTCCTGACATAGCGGCCTCATCTTGTGAGGTAACGGCGCCATCTTGCCTGCGTGAGGGGTCGGCCGTGGAGGAAAAAAATCTGTCAATCTCCACGGACCGGACTTTTTTGGCTGTTTCCCCATCTCCAGCGGGACTTCAGCAAAGTCAGAGGCAGACTGAGCTGTGTTGCGGTGATCGGTATGTATCGTTGCTGGTGCCTTGGACCCGAACTATCTTCTCTACGGCCGCTCAGATCACCATCTGGCCACGCTCCCAGAATTGGATGCTTTTGACTGAGTGCTGGTGATCTCAGTCTCTACGATTTTGGAAAACACAGCGCCATCCGTGTAATCACTACGAGCACCACGATCACTAATCAAGGTTTAATTTCTGTAACGAGTGCAGGGGATGCATCATAACACTAGCAATATAAACCTGACAGGAGTTCATATGCTGACTACTTCTCATCACTTTATGCAAAACAAACAAAAGTTGGCTTTAGATGCACTTTAATATTCTAAACTGTTGAAGCAAGTTCTAAAACTTTAGTTAAAGTACATAAAAGCTGACATTATGTAAATAAAAGCTGACATTTATTTACAATGTATTTATTTACTTTTACAATGTGTTCCAATAGTAATTAATATGTTGCATCCATTAATAAAACGCTGAGGTGTGCTGTTGGAACATTTCTTCACAACAAAAACATAATTTTATTAATATCACTTTTAAAAAGTTTAATGAACCTAACAATTATATAGTTTACTAGGAAAATGAGAATTATATATTCTTAAGCACCATTTAATAAGTAATCTTACTATACATTTCTCAGTATTGTATACTGTTAACATGACTTTAAGTAGCCCATAGAAGAAACATTGCAGCTTCCTGTTCGTTGAGTGCTTGAATGTTGTCTGAGCAGTCTTCAGAGATTTTTCAAGTACTAGAAGATCATATTGGTGATTAAAACTGGAATATGCCTAGTGTAAAGTAAGCTAAATGTTATAATATTTCTAATGTAATATCTGTTTTGCAACTCAATAATATGTATTCCTAAAGATTTGAACTAAATTTAGTATTGTACTTATAACATAAATTAATATTCATGCCAATGTGCTTGCTTGATATTACCAATAATTGGATTCATTAAGTTCCATTTAGATGGATGAAAATCATAATGTATTCTGACTTCTAATTTAATATGCAAATGAAAGTATACCACAAAGATTTCTATGCATTGTTTTTATCTAGGTTTTATAAGGCATTTCTATTTTAATTCTAGGATTCTATGCGAGTGAGGGTTTGAAAGCCATAATACAAATCTGTAGCAAATACATGTTTTTAAGGCATTAAAGGGTATTTTCCCCTAACGTGTCTATTTGAACATTGGGTGGTGTTGTTGGGCTGAATCACTACTAGATTTTTATACACTATATCTTCAAAAGAAGATGTAGATAAATGTGTTTTAGTGTTTGGAAAAATATACTGTAGATTTATTCCACTTAAGGTTTATGGAATGGCAACCAGTATGTCTTGTACCTTATGGAGCTTGAGATTATGAGGGTAGCCTCACTTGCATCTCTAGTCCCAGGAGGCCTGAATATTGATACAGGTGATCTGGGGTACAGAGGGGCACAAGTGCTGGAAGATGAACTTGACGTTGGAAGTAGGCTTTGTAGCTGCTCTGCTGGACGACTGTATATAAACGCACAGGAAGGAGGCATGCAGAGAAGAGTCGAAGTCAGGCAGGGCGGGTCAGCAACATGCAGGCAAGGAGGTACTGTAACGGGAGACAAAATCAGTCGATTGGCATGCCAGGATCAGCAACATGCAGGATCAGACAGGAGGCAGAAAGTAGTTAAACGAGCCTGGGTCAAGATGCCAGGAGATCAGCAGGGTCAAGTAACAAGCCAGGTTCAGCAACAAGAAGGCAAACAAAACAGGATACTGGTTCAGGATACAAGGCACACAGCTGAAATAGTACTCGGCACTGGAGACTTGAAGAGGCTCAGCTTAAATAGCTCAGTTGGTGCCACAATACGTCGGAGGTGCGCATGCCATAAAGCACGCACACCTGCACAGAGGTGAAGCTTATTTGCTCAGAGGTTAAAATTGAGCAAATAAGTTTTAATATTGATCATATTTTAGTTTGATGTCCCATATAAAGTGATTATTGCTGTAATCTCTACATTTGTGTTCCCTCCTTTATTACAATTTTAAGCTTTTAGAACTCTTGCACTAGGTCTTGCATCCCCCATGTAGTGGAAGCTTACTTTTACTGTTGCATCCTCCATAACCTAAGCTGTTTTTCCACTTTTGCAGACAAATTTGAGAACCCCTTCCCCTACTATACATTTGTTAAAATACATAAAACGGATTTCTTACCAAGAGGATTATATGTAGGGCTCAATAGCTTCTACTGTTTTATAACAGCTTGCAATGTGAAATAAAACAAAAATCTGAATGACATTTTTTTTAAAGGCATTAGCATACAATGTACAACACAAGCATTGATATATTTAGCCCTTTTTTAGGACACAATGTGCACATCTAGTGATGATGATACCTGTAAGCACAATAAAGACATGCTTAAATACGGAAACACAACTCTCTCCCTCTGGAAAAGTGGGTTAAATGATGTGGGGGATGTGGGTTAAATGATGTGGATTAAATGATGTGGAGCTCAAAAAGTATCTGTACTTGTACCAAGTACGGTACTAGGTATCGGTGAATCCATAATTTGAACCCAATGAATCCTGCCATTGTCATCTTGGAATATGCCCATGCCATCAGAAAAGAAAACAAATATTTTTGGGGGGCAAATAATGTTGCTGAACTTAGACCCATTATCCAATGGAAGGCTCTGACTTATTTGCTAAGCTAAATCCAGGTGATGACTTTTTTTGGACAGGCAGAGTAACATTTTTTTTTAAATATTCCCTTCTTTCAATTAAATCCCATCTGGAAATTCTGCCCACATGTATTTCTCTCCCTAAGGTGACAACACTTATCCAATTAAGCTGCAGCATTCTCACCTTTTCCTTTGTCCTCTCAAGTTGGCCTGCCAAGGATATTGGCATAATGTGCTTGCATGTTACCTTTATAGTCACATCAGTAAAATTGCAACATTCACTGCTGTAGCTTGCAAATGTTTACAGAAACATAGAGTTTACATGATTGGACAGCACAGAGAGAAAAAAACACGAACAATGTAGTGATGAAACGTTATTTGTAAACACAGAAATAAAGTTTTCCTGTTATACGTACACAGTAATCTATAAAACCTACGTATTGTTTTGTGAGAGTTTAGTTCTAAGTACTAGAAGAAATGTTTAAAACAGTAGTCCAGACAAAACTGCTTTGTAAGCTTTAATAGAATGTTCAAGGATTATGGTTTTGTTGCATGTTTGCCTATTAGGTGGTTTAACATCACTTCCCACTCAATTGAGACAAAAGAAAGTGAAACACACTTTACTGATAAACATGCTTTTATTGCTGTTTGAGTCCCTACTGAAACATTTTGCCTACTGAAATGTTTCTTCTCCTTTCCTCTCTGTCTCACTAGAATACATTGCCAAGCAGTTCAAAAGCGAACTCTTAAAGCAATACTTCCATGGATACATACACCATAAATATATGTCCAAATATATGTCCAAATATATGTCCAAATATATGTCCAAATATATGTCCAAATATATGTGAAAACCTATATGAGTTTGTTGAACATTACAAAACCATGGCAATCTGCCCTCTTTGTGACTATAACAGCCTTCACTCTTCCGGGAAGACTTACCTTAGATTTTGGAGTGTGACAGTGGGATTGTGTGCCCATTCAGAAAAAAAGCATTTGTGAGGTCAGGTACTGATGTATACCTAGATTCATCTCAATGTTTGAGGGCAGGGCTCTGTGCAGGCCACCTAAGTTCCTCCATACCAAACTCATTCAACCATGTCTTTAACTGGCTTTGTGAAGGGGCACCATCATAATATAACAGAAAGATCCTTCCCCAAATTGTTGCCGCAAGGTTGGAAGCTCACAATGAATTAAAATGTCTTTGCATGATGGAGTATTAGCAGCACTGTTCACTAAAAACACAAATCTCAATAATTCCCTATAGCATTACATACAGGTCTGTAAGTGAGTAGTTCACCCACAAGATTTTAAAAGAAAACCCATGGCCTTTTCTGAGCTGGAGCAGCTACCTGTAAACAATGCCATTGCAGCCTATGGGCCTCATTAGCACGAGGCTGATATTTCTGATAATGAAGCACCACAGGAATGCATGCAGCATAAGAGCCTCTAACTCTTCCCCATGCTATCTAAAATGACTACAATGTTTTTTATATACCCCCCCCTTGTGATAGGCCTGTGACAGGTGTGTGGATTTAAAGACTCAGTTGGTCAGATATTGGGGTTGAATAGAACACGTACATTCAACTACCTTAAGGAATAAGAAATGTTTACTTTAAATACCTGGAAAGATGATTGTTGTTTGCATGTGACTGGATGACATAAATTTTTACCTTTTGATTGGTCCTGTGAAGTTACCTCTAATGGTAGGTGTACTATGCCCAGGTGGGTATGATACAAATCTACTAAGGTTACTAGGTTCAGCTGTGATCGTCTGGGGACTGCGGCTGTGAGTTCCAGGTCTTGTGCAGTGAAGAAGAAAGTTGCTTGCTCTCCTTCTTCCTCCCCCTCATCCATTCATAAAATATTTTACATTTTTTCCACATAGTGCAAGGTGTTCCATGAATGCATGGTCCTGTCAATCATTTTCCCCTCCTCTTCCCTTACCAAGTCAAAGAATGCCCAGTATTCTGTGACAACAATACAAAATATGTTGTATCAGTGGATGAGGGGAGAAGAAGAAGAAGTAGAGTGAGTGACTCTGTTCTATACTGTATGAGACCTGGAACAGCATCAGAGTCCAGAAAATCAAAAGCTGAGAGTAGTATCTGGAACAAATACAACTAAGATATAGCATTCCCATTGTCTTCAAGAAAAATACAGCAAGTCCAGTTGCCTTGACTTATTTTTTACAGATATACCATGACCTGGATGAATGAGAACCTTCACAGACAGCTTTAAATTAGCTTCTCCTCATTCACTTAGCTAAGTGAACACTCAGTTTACAATGTTCACTTTTCAAAGTTAAAATAATTTGCTTTGTTAAACAAAAAAAAACCCATACCATTGTGTCTGAGTAGTACCTCTCACATATAACAAAATAGCAGATCACATTTATCTAAAGCCATAACTTTTTTAGCTGTAGATAAAATAGTGAAGGGTAAAACCAAGTTTGTATTGCGCTCTGTGTCTTTGCTAGGGAGGCTCACCCCTCTATTTGCCCTGGTAACCATTGTCAGCAATTTAAATGAAATACAAACATTTGAGTTGCCACCTGAACATGGACAACATTGGGGACACATCTTCCATTCAACTGTCTAAGAGAAGATTTAATGACAAGTGAAAGGATTACATTTGTAATGAATGTATATTACTTTTGAATAGGTTGACCTTTTTATTTACAAAAAAAGAATCTAAGTTATAAAAATGTCATATAAAGTAAAGAACCATTTCTGCAAAACATTCTTCCAATAGTCAAAACAAACATTACAAAGTTGAAAAGCTTTTCAGCACAACTATAACTATAAAATATTCACTCATAATATCCAAGGTCCTAATTCCCCCAAAACAAAACACTTTAGCTTTTTTATATTTTAAATACATTGATATCCTAATAGTCCAAGAAACACACGTTTTCTCTACATCTGAAGCTACCCATTTCACCAAAATTAACATACTTTACATCTGTCAAATAGAAGTATAGCAATTTGTATTTCCAATAGGGTTACTTTTAGGTCTCTAAATTTAATCAAAGGAAGGTCAACTCATATTGGTTGTTGGCAATATTCATGAACTGACTGTATCCATAATGTCATACTATGCCTCCAATACCAAGCAACTTACATTTTTTTCACACTATGTTCTACCTTTTTACTCAAGCCATTGGTCAGATTATCATGGGTGGGGATTCAAATTTACATTTAGACCCATTTCTTGATAAATCCTCCAAACAGAGTCACAACCTAGGCACATCTAATGTTCCAATATGATATAATTTATGTGTGCAAGGATCGAAATGTTAGGGATTATTTTCCTTATTCCCATGTTCATATACTAACCTTTCCATCACTATTTCCATTTATCTTCCAAACTAAAATGTTATCGATTTTCATGATCAGCTCACCAGCCAGTACAATTAACCATATATGTTCAAACTAACATGTTTCCGCTGGCATTTAAATGAATCTATACTTAATGATCAGTCAGTAATAAATACTATTGAATCTAACATTATCACCTTTTTTCCAATGTAATAATCCAGAATATACCCATTACTAACTGAGTGCCATATAAAAGGCAACAATACAAGATAAAATAATACATGTAGCCTCCTAACTATAAAAAAACCCTCACTAATTTAACAAAAGCAAATAGAAATTAGAACCCTCTTCAAAGAACATAAATGACACCCTGAAAAGAAGCTTGGATCGAAAATAGACATCGGAACAAATCCTAACCTAATCTTAACTACTATTACAGATAAAATCACTAAGATGAAAAAAAACAGTGTCATACCTCTGAACTCTGCATTAGTTACTCCTGACACCTGCACTCTCATTATATAGTGTTCTCCCCTGAAATCTGAGTTACTTATGCCTAACCCCTGCACGGTCCTAACAAAAATATATGCTGCTCTCACAGACCAAAACCAGCCCAGCCAGGTCAGAATTCAAACCACCCAGCTAGACCAAAACTGTAAAGTGAATTAGGGAGATTGTCACATTATAGTTTTTCATAGGTTTGGTCTTATCTCATGTGACTTTTGCTCAAATGTGTTTTATATGACAATGTTTTTATCAAATATGTTTGCAAATCAACATCTCATAATTTAATTGTATCTAAAGTGTATCATTATGCATAAAGTGTATCATTATCATTGCGTATCATTAACTAGGATTCAAAGTATTCTGTTAGGTGTACTGTTTTCTAGGCATAAATAGTTAACGACAGTGCCTTATATCAGTTATTTATTAATAGTAGGCAGGGCACTAATATTATCTGAAAGCGCAGGCCCGGTAGAATAAAAAGATGGTGATACTAAATTTGTAGGCCCTGCGATAATTGCGCATTTTAAAGAAAATAAATAAAAAAGATCATGCACTGCGATGCGTTCTAACAACGCACTGCAGCGCATGTGCATGGTGTGCACCACAATATGTGTGTGTTAGGGAGGGGTTGTGCTTTTTTTTATTAGTTTTTTTTACACATTTTTTATTTTTTTAAACAATTTTATTTTGTTTTACATTTTTTTATTTTTTTTTATTTTTTTTACATTTTTTATTTATTTTTTAATCATTTTTTTAAATTTTTTTTTACTGTTGGGGGGGCTATGGTGAAATATTTGGGGTCTAAACAGATCCCTGACATTTCCCATTTGAAATACTACCATTTTATTCTATAGGGTCTTGGAATTCAGAAAATATATAATGTTGGGGGGTTTTAAGTCATTTTCAGGCCTAAAATGTGGAATATAACATGGGTACAAAAAATGAAAAAAAGGCCTCAGTCATGAAGGGGTTAACTCAGTTATTTTTTTAATAGTAGGCTGGGCACTAAGTGTATATCTACGGTACGTAAATTGTGTATCATGAGCTAGGCTTAAGTGTTTTATTTGAGGGGATTTATCTGGTAAATTATTTGCTAATCAGTGATTATTAATTGCTATTATTTGGTTGGGCATCAAGTGGAGCCAACACACTATCGTGGACCTGGATCAAGGACTGAGGGCCGGACGAACGGATGGAAGGACGGAGCCAGTAACAGATGGTTTTGACAGTAACGGAAAAAAGACGGACGAAAAGTCGAAAGGACGGGTGTGAAAATCAAGTGGAAGAGTGGCCGACGATCGTGTAAGAGGACCAGATCAGAGGAGCAGTAGTGCGCAGAGCTGCTAGATCAGGTCATATGAAAGAAAGGAGGGGGGCCTGTAAATTGTAAATTGTATATTGTAAATGGTGTTAAAAAATATAGTAACCACAGGGGTATAGTGATAACCAACACAAGGGACTTAGCAAAACCTCAGTTAGACCCAAGTCTTTAGTATAAAATTAATCTAAATTGAATTATATCAGAGGACAGTAGCATAAGCAACCTGAGGGCCATAGCATAATAAAGTGTATTAAATCGACTCCAGGGCAAAAAGGGAAAATTTAAATAAAATAAATCAAAATAACAAAAGGTCTACCTACTTAGCCTGGCACCCCGCCTGGCAGGCGCCCCCCGCCCATATTGTGTTGTTCCTTGAGTCCCGTGTTACTATGTGTTTCTCCTCCTTTTTGTCCCCCTTTAGTGTTGTCTGGCCAGATGGGAGATCGCAGCTACCTTTTATATCTCCTGGGTTTAGCAAAACCTCAGTTAGACCCAAGTCTTTAGTATAAAATTAATCTAAATTGAATTATATCAGAGGACAGTAGCATAAGCAACCTGAGGGCCATAGCATAATAAAGTGTATTAAATCGACTCCAGGGCAAAAAGGGAAAATTTAAATAAAATAAATCAAAATAACAAAAGGTCTACCTACTTAGCCTGGCACCCCGCCTGGCAGGCGCCCCCCGCCCATATTGTGTTGTTCCTTGAGTCCCGTGTTACTATGTGTTTCTCCTCCTTTTTGTCCCCCTTTAGTGTTGTCTGGCCAGATGGGAGATCGCAGCTACCCTTTATATCTCCTGGGTGAGATGCGCTCAGTAGCTATAGAAACTAGAAATGTACCCCCCTCTGTATGACTTGATCTACATATTTACCACTGTATGTGATGGATACTTGAACCGAACACATATATATGCATTGTTATATGCTTGTGTCTCATGCAGAGCTGTGACTGCATGACCTGAAACTGCGCTGATCCCTATGTCTGCCTGTCTTTTATGTTAACTGTACTAAACTCTTAATAAACATTTATTATTTAAAAAACAAAAAGGTCTATAGAAAGACAGACAGCCCCAGGGTGGCAGTGTAATTTAACTCAACTTATCCCCAGGACTATAGTGTACACTGATTCAAATCGAGGGCAGTGGATAAATTAAATTAACCGCAGGATTCATTAAATTAAGGGCTTCAATAAAATAACCAGTGTGAGAGCTTAGCTATAATAAAATATAAATGTCTTCCTTGAGTGGGTGTGCAACCAGGTGCACGTTGTGCGCAATGTATGCGTTCCTTGAACAGGCGTTTGAGGGGGAATACACTTGTGCTCGATGTGAGCGAGTTGTTTGTTTGGAAGCCCAAATTCTGGATCTAACCAACAAACTAGCAACACTGAGGTGCATAGCCAACATGGAACGGAGTTTGGACCTAATGCACCAGGCTGTGGTGGAGGGAGGCTTAGATGAGGCGGGGGTGCGGAGGAGCAGGATCCCGAGGTGGGAATCTGGGTCACTGTTAGAAGACGGGGTAGAGGGAAGAGTGCTAGAGAGGTCAGCCCTGAACTGGTTAACCCAAACAAATACGCCAGGTTGCGTGATGTTGGGGATATTAATTCAGGGGTGACACTGCTGGAGCAGGACGCCTCCTCTAACCGGGGGGGGAGTGACTGCTTCAGCGAGGAGGGGAGCCAGATGGAGGATCAGGAGAGGAAGATCCTGGTGGAGGGAGATTCCATCATCAGGCGAACCGACAGGGTAATCTGTCATCGGGACCCTGAGCATCGAACAGTGTGCTGCTTACCGGGGACGCGTGTTCGGCACATTGCGGAACGAATTGACAGTTTACTAGATGGGGTTGGGCACAACCCAGTTGTCATGGTGCACATCGGCACCAATTACAACATTGGAGGTAAATGGAGTGTCCTAAAAAAGGAGTTCAGAGACTTTAGGTGCCAGGCTGAAGGAAAGGACCTCCACAGAGGTATTCTCTGAGATACTGCCAGTGCCAAGAGCCACTCCGGACAGACAGTGCGAGTTGAGGGAACTTAACAAGTGGCTCCGGAACTGGTGTTGGAATGAGGGATTTGTTTTCCTGAAGAACTGGGCTGACTTCTCAGTTGGTGCATCTTAATGGGGAAGGTGCAGCATTTCTGGGGGGAAAAATGGTTAGAAGACTGGAGGAGCTTTTAAACTAGATAATGGGGGGAGGGTAAAATAAAAAAAAAATAATATTACATAGTCAAAGTTGTAAATCAAGCCAACTTGAAAACCTACTCAATGTAGTCCATAAAGCAAATCTAATTGCCCAAGGGGATCCAAGTAGATTTGGACCAACCGTAACAGGTACAATTAAAAATAGTAGTGGGGAGCAAGAGGGGAGCAAACGTTTAACCAGAAAAAGTACAAACATTAAATGTATGTTCACCAATGCTAGAAGTCTAGCAAATAAAATAGAAGACCTTGAAGTTATGTTACTCGAGGAGCACTACGATATAGTGAGAATAGCAGAAACGTGGTTAGATAGCACACACGATTGGGCTACTAACATAGAAGGGTACAACCTGTTCATGAGGGACAGGCTGGCAAAAGGGGGGGGTATGTATATATGTTAAAAATAAAGTCATTATACACATCCGTGGCGACATCTCGTCAAGTGGAGGAGACAATGTGGAATCTTTATGGCTAGGACTAGATAGAACGGACCTTAGCCGTAAACTTATTGTGGGTGTCTGTTATAAACCTCCAAATAGGGGAAGAGGAGGAGGCCCACCTACAATCCCAAATAGAAATAGCGGGGAAACAGGGTAATGTTGTGGTAAAGGGAGACTTCAAATACCCAAGCATCAACTGGGCTAATGGAACTTCCCAATCGGCAAAGGCTGCCCGTTTTCTTAATATGTTGCAAGACAATTTCATGAATCAGATGGTAGAGGTCCCGACTAGGAAAAATGCAATCCTAGATCTAATCATCAGCAATAATACGGAGTTAATTCAGGATATTATAATCGGGGAGACACTGGGTAATAGTGATTACAGGGTGGTTGCTTTTAATATTGGGTGCAAGAAAGGGAAGGGAGATGGTCGGATGAGAAGCATAAACTTCAGGAAGGCCAACTTTGATAAACTACGCAACATAGTGAGTGAAATCGAATGGGAAAACTTATTTGATAAACTAAACTTTGACCAAAAGTGGGACTGTTTCAAGAAAAAATAGAAAAAATGCTATTTCAAGGTGTATACCGCTGGGTAATAAAAGTAAAAGATCAAAAACAAAGCCAATATGGCTAAATAAAACGGTAAAACAACACATTAAGGAAAAGAAAGTGGTGTTTACTAAGTATAAAACGGAGGAGACAGTATTGGCATTCCAAAACTACAAAGAATGTAACAAAAGATGTAAACTGGTAGTCCGGGCTGCTAAAGTTGAATGTGAGAAATACATCGCCGAAGTCCGTAAAAAGAACCCCAAAAATGTTTATCAGTACATAAACAGTAAAAAAGGGAGAAAGGAACAGATAGGCCCAATAAAGGACATAAATGGGTCGTTACTCACAAACGACAGGGAGAGGGCTGAGGCACTAAATACTTTCTTCTCGTTGGTATTCACAGGAAACAGATGGGTTTAATGTACATGAAAAAAAAAAACACAAAATTTACAAAGAAGTACACCCGAGTGGTTGACTGAAACCGGGATACAACATAGGCTTAAACTACTAAATGCAAATAAAGCATTAGGACCTGATAATCTACATTCCAAGGTACTTAAGCAACTGAACAAGGAGATAACGAGACCATTGTTCCTCATTTTTAACGAATCCGTAATGGCTGGTAGAGTGCCAAGCGACTGGCGAAGGGCTAATGTGGTACCTATATTCAAAAAAGGGTCAAAATGCCAACCGGGAACTATAGACCAGTTAGTCTGACATGCATAGTATGTAAACTATTAGAGGGAATTATTAAGGATTAGTTAGTGGAATTCGTCCGGGATCATGGCATAATAACTGATATGCAGCATGGATTTAAGAAGGATCGTACTTGCCAGACCAACCTGCTGACCTTTTACGAAGAGGTAAGTAGAGATCTGGATGGGGGAGGCCGGTGGACGTAGTATATCTGGACTTTTCCAAAGCCTTTGATACGGTGCCACATAAACGCTTGTT
This sequence comes from Nanorana parkeri, assembly GCF_000935625.1. Classification (NCBI taxonomy): domain Eukaryota; kingdom Metazoa; phylum Chordata; class Amphibia; order Anura; family Dicroglossidae; genus Nanorana; species Nanorana parkeri. The sequence goes on along the minus strand of NW_017306672.1, from coordinate 528,417 downwards.
ATACAAGCTAAGGGCTATGAGCATAGATTAATTAGTGTGTACGTGGATAGAAAACTGGCTACGAGAACATGCACAAAGAGTATCAGTAAATGGCACCTTTACAGACTGGGCAGAGGTCATGAGTGACGTGCCCCAGGGTTCTGTGCTGGGTCCCATGCTTTTTAACCTATTTATTAATGATATCGGGGAGGGAGTGAATAGCCATGTCTCAGTGTTTGCTAATGATACTAAAATTGGGAGGGTAGTAGACACAGATTTAGACATTATAACATTACAGGAGGAGAAAAGTGGGAAGTGGGCAACTGTATGGCAGATGAAGTTCAATGTTGATAAATGTAAGGTAATGCACCTTGGAGTAAAAAATAGGCAAATGGACTATACACTTATGGGTGTGCCACTAGGGAAGTCTGAAACTGATAAGGATTGGGGAGTCATTATAGACCGCAGTTTGAAGAACATCTCACAGTGCCAGGCTGCTGCAAACAAAGCAAGCAGAGTCCTATCTTGCATTAAGAAGGGAATGTATTGCAGAGACAAGTCTATAATTTTGCCACTTTACAGATCACTGGTTCGGCCACATCTGGAGTATGCGGTCCAGTTTTGGTCACCGATACTCAAAGGATGTCCTTGAGCTGGAAAAAGTCCAAAGGAGGGCAACCAAACTTATTAAGGGGTTAGAGGACCTGAACTATGAAACAAGGTTGTTAAAATTAAATATGTTCTCTTTGGAGGTTAGGAGATTAAGGGGGGACATGGTTTTCCTGTATAAACTATTCAAGGGCGACAGCAACATAATTAACAAACTGTTTACGGTTAGCTCCGTAACAAAGACCAGAGGGCACAACCAAAAATTGGTGGAAAAAAATGTCAACACACAGGGCGCAAGGGGTTCTTCACAGTCAGAGAGGATTAGGTCTGGAACTCGCTGCCGCAGGAAGTGATCTCAGCTAAGAGTGTGGAATCATTCAACAAACTCTTTGACGAGTTCCTCGGAGACCATAACATACAGGGGAAAAGGTACGCCCAAGAGTAAAATCCCACATGGACTATTACACACGCACACACCTGCTCAAACATAAATGCATACACACAATAGGTTGGACTTGATGGACTTATGTCTTTATTCAACCTCAAATACTATGAATCCATATATAAATAAACCATTGCATACTTTTCCCATGTTCTTTTTTAGAACTCAGGTATTTTTGTTTATTTTTTTAAAAATTCCCAATAGGTTTAATGTGCATACTTAGCATTTTCTATTTTTTTGTTTTTTTTGTTAGAGGTTGTGCTCAGTATGTTGCTATAATTGGTGTTTTAAATAGCCACTGATATATTTTTCCTTGTTTGTTTCATTCAACAGTTTAGCCTCACCTACTGTCAATTGGTGTTCCTTTGTGAAATCACAGTTTGATGCTGGCTGGCAGTATATATGATGTATTCTATGTATTTTCAGAACATTCAGTGTTATTTATCAACATGCCTAACAAACTGAAGGGATGCCTAACTATTTTGTTAGGTTTGTTTTCCTTTTAATTATTTAAATCAAAAAAAAATAATCAATTATATATGTATTTTTTATTTGTTGTGCCTTATTTTATTTTTTATTTTGCTTTGATTTCCAACACTGGAACGACTATTTTATTCTGTGCTGCTGCTCCTCAAAAATTATTATTTTTGTAATGTGTGTTTTTGAGGGGAAGGAATAATATGACATTAGTTTTAGTAATAGTCTTATTGACTTTATAGGAGGAGGTTTGGTTGTATATAAACAAGGTCCGTGCTCCTAATCTGATCCTATTGAGTTAATAACTAAAAGCAGCTGTGCAAAAGAGCAATTACACTCTCAATGATATTAGTAACACAGTGCTCAGTGCTTAAATAAATAACAATAAATATGAATAGCATAAAAACTCCATTACGTTTTCCATACTGCTCTATGCCTGTCATTTTGTAAAATGTACCCTCTCTTCCTCTTCTGGCACTATTTCTATTGACAGTCGCTAAACCTTGTCCACAGGAGCACAGTCTTAAGCAACATGTTAGTCTCTTTACACTAACATCAGAAGGAAGGCCATTGTTATTTCAAGGGCATTCCATTTTATGAGAAAGTGGATTTTAGAACAGGATTAGTTGTAATATCTATTGAACAGACACCCACAGAGCAGCTGCCAAAAATTAGTTGACTTTTTTTGTGATTGGGATCCAAATATTTAAGTAACTAGGAACCCTACCAGCTGCTGTGACTGTAACTAGGATGTGTCATTCACGTTTAACTAAATGACTCTGCTTTCAGAATACTGTAGAAAGTACATTAACAGTAACCACACCAAAAAAATTACGTTGTAGTTGTCCCTAGCTTACACAAATCCTGTGTGCTTACTACCCACATACCAAACTGTTGCCAGGATAAGAAATCAGACATGTGCAAATCGTTTCATTCCGAATAGAAATTTGATTGAATATCGGCATATTTGAATATTCAGATGCATCCAAATGTGTAAACAAAAGAAATAACTAATCAGAACATATCCGAAATTTGAAAATGCTCAAAAACCCCAACATCACTCTAGTAATGTATGAAGATGAGTTTAAACAATGGACAAATAAAGGTCTAATAAGAATTACTGACTTGTACAACACCCTAAGGTATCATATTACTTAAGAACTCGGCTGAAAAAACTTTATCAAATCTGAAATGAAGAAAAATAAGTCCCAAATTTCATTAACACACTACCATCTCATAGTAATGATGACATTTTCCCTTCTGAAAACGTATGCAACAGTCAGGGAATATTTCTTCCCTTTACCAACTCCTAGTGTTGGTATTGGATTTGTGGCCCCTCCAAAATCCATTTCAAAACCTTATCCAAGACTGAGTCTTGTGTGGATTTTAAGGAGGGCCCATGCAAAAACACATAAAAGTGGGGTTCCTTCTTAACATCAGAGTACCCCTTTCACATTAGGAGCCCTCTTCACATTAGAACCCCATTTACATCAGATGCCTCCTCATCATCATATCAGAATCCCTTCTCAAATCAGAAGCCCACCCTTCACATCAGCAGTTCTCTTCACATCAGATGCTCCCTTGACCTCGAGCCACCCTTTCACATCAAAAGCTCCCCCTTACATCAAAGTCCCCCCCTTCACATAGAAACCCCCTATAGATCAGTATCTCCTCTTTACATCAGAGTCCTACCATCACAATAGAAACCACAGCTATGGCAGCATGGCAGAGGGCAGAAGCTGAAGTAGACCTGGACAGAGGAAAACTTCAAACCTTCATTTTCTCTTTGTATTCTACTTGTTACTTCATAAAAAAATATTCAATGTAAGTTTTAATTTCATTTTAATTTTTTTTTTCTTGATGTTACAATGTCTAAAAAAAGTCAAAACATTACCTTTTTTGAAGTATTGGAATTATTTTTATCTGGATATGAAAAAGGAGATATAACTGGCATTTCACAGTTTAAAAAAATTAAATTTCAAAAGGCCATTAATAATTCCAGAAGAAAGAAAATCAAGCATCATTTTAACTTTCTGATTTAATGTTTATTTGTTTTTTTCTTTAGAAAGATATGCAACTTTTTCTACTAATTTGGAAGACCAATGGATTCTGAAGTAGTTGGTGAAGTAAAGCTAAAAAATCTACTATGAATATTAAAGTGAAATCTCAACTGCAATGTATAATTACTGTTACACACCTTTCATAAGAAATGTCAGCTGTTAAAGTCTTTCCTTATTACAACACATATTCAATTATTTGGCAAAGCTTTTTATTTCTAAAGGGTTATTAGAGGTAATGCTGAATGGTAGGCGGTTTTAAAAAGGACAAGAAACAAAACAAAAATGTTTTGTTTACCACTATTCTTCTATATGTAACACTTTATTAAGTCCTTATTATTGCTAACCAGCTTTAATTAACTCCTTACATTCTCTGCTTTCATCAATGTGTCATGATCAGCCTTTTGATGGCAATAATAAAGTAAAGTGTCAGAAATAATTAAATTGTTAAAAAAAGACAAACAAATCATTTAAAAACACAAAAGCAAAAAACTCAACAGGTATACATCAGACATCTATTACACTGCATATGTTTGGTATCCCTGCACACTTTTAGCAATAATTTTAGGGCCATTATTTTAGAATTTAAAAAATAGATCATGTAATCTAGTGTACGTCACCTTACAGTTGACCACTTTGATTTTCACTGTTTGACAAAACCATACAATTTTAAATGTAATCTAAGTTAATTGCTTCTATTTTTAGTAGGAATTTTGGAGATTATACTTGTGTGTCGCTACAACTATTTTAGTGTATTTTTGTTCTAATTTTGATTTTGACAATCATATGTTCAATTATGAAACAAATATATGAAACAAATAAAATCCACATCATAACTTTTAAACCCTGTAGGTCTTACATTTTTAGAAATATTATGGTTTAGGGTAACTGTATGGCAGATGAAGTTCAATGTCGATAAATGTACGGTAATGCACCTTGGAGCTAAAAATAGGCAAATGGACTATACACTTATGGGGGTGCCACTAGGCATGTCAGAAAAGGAGAAGGTTTCAAGCAGAGTCCTATCTTGCATTAAGAAGGGAATGTATTGCAGAGACAAGTCTATAATTTTGCCACTTTACAGATCACTGGTTCGGCCACATCTGGAGTATGCGGTCCAGTTTTGGTCACCGATACTCAAAGGATGTCCTTGAGCTGGAAAAAGTCCAAAGGAGGGCAACCAAACTTATTAAGGGGTTAGAGGACCTGAACTATGAAACAAGGTTGTTAAAATTAAATATGTTCTCTTTGGAGGTTAGGAGATTAAGGGGGGACATGGTTTTCCTGTATAAACTATTCAAGGGCGACAGCAACATAATTAACAAACTGTTTACGGTTAGCTCCGTAACAAAGACCAGAGGGCACAACCAAAAATTGGTGGAAAAAAATGTTATTAAGGGGGGACATGGTTTTCCTGTATAAACTATTCAAGGGCGACAGCAACATAATTAACAAACTGTTTACGGTTAGCTCCGTAACAAAGACCAGAGGGCACAACCAAAAATTGGTGGAAAAAAATGTCAACACACAGGGCGCAAGGGGTTCTTCACAGTCAGAGAGGATTAGGTCTGGAACTCGCTGCCGCAGGAAGTGATCTCAGCTAAGAGTGTGGAATCATTCAACAAACTCTTTGACGAGTTCCTCGGAGACCATAACATACAGGGGAAAAGGTACGCCCAAGAGTAAAATCCCACATGGACTATTACACACGCACACACCTGCTCAAACATAAATGCATACACACAATAGGTTGGACTTGATGGACTTATGTCTTTATTCAACCTCAAATACTATGAATCCATATATAAATAAACCATTGCATACTTTTCCCATGTTCTTTTTTAGAACTAAGGTATTTTTGTTTATTTTTTAAAAAATTCCCAATAGGTTTAATGTGCATACTTAGCATTTTCTATTTTTTTGTTTTTTTTGTTAGAGGTTGTGCTCAGTATGTTGCTATAATTGGTGTTTTAAATAGCCACTGATATATTTTTCCTTGTTTGTTTCATTCAACAGTTTAGCCTCACCTACTGTCAATTGGTGTTCCTTTGTGAAATCACAGTTTGATGCTGGCTGGCAGTATATATGATGTATTCTATGTATTTTCAGAACATTCAGTGTTATTTATCAACATGCCTAACAAACTGAAGGGATGCCTAACTATTTTGTTAGGTTTGTTTTCCTTTTAATTATTTAAATCAAAAAAAAATAATCAATTATATATGTATTTTTTATTTGTTGTGCCTTATTTTATTTTTTATTTTGCTTTGATTTCCAACACTGGAACGACTATTTTATTCTGTGCTGCTGCTCCTCAAAAATTATTATTTTTGTAATGTGTGTTTTTGAGGGGAAGGAATAATATGACATTAGTTTTAGTAATAGTCTTATTGACTTTATAGGAGGAGGTTTGGTTGTATATAAACAAGGTCCGTGCTCCTAATCTGATCCTATTGAGTTAATAACTAAAAGCAGCTGTGCAAAAGAGCAATTACACTCTCAATGATATTAGTAACACAGTGCTCAGTGCTTAAATAAATAACAATAAATATGAATAGCATAAAAACTCCATTACGTTTTCCATACTGCTCTATGCCTGTCATTTTGTAAAATGTACCCTCTCTTCCTCTTCTGGCACTATTTCTATTGACAGTCGCTAAACCTTGTCCACAGGAGCACAGTCTTAAGCAACATGTTAGTCTCTTTACACTAACATCAGAAGGAAGGCCATTGTTATTTCAAGGGCATTCCATTTTATGAGAAAGTGGATTTTAGAACAGGATTAGTTGTAATATCTATTGAACAGACACCCACAGAGCAGCTGCCAAAAATTAGTTGACTTTTTTTGTGATTGGGATCCAAATATTTAAGTAACTAGGAACCCTACCAGCTGCTGTGACTGTAACTAGGATGTGTCATTCACGTTTAACTAAATGACTCTGCTTTCAGAATACTGTAGAAAGTACATTAACAGTAACCACACCAAAAAAATTACGTTGTAGTTGTCCCTAGCTTACACAAATCCTGTGTGCTTACTACCCACATACCAAACTGTTGCCAGGATAAGAAATCAGACATGTGCAAATCGTTTCATTCCGAATAGAAATTTGATTGAATATCGGCATATTTGAATATTCAGATGCATCCAAATGTGTAAACAAAAGAAATAACTAATCAGAACATATCCGAAATTTGAAAATGCTCAAAAACCCCAACATCACTCTAGTAATGTATGAAGATGAGTTTAAACAATGGACAAATAAAGGTCTAATAAGAATTACTGACTTGTACAACACCCTAAGGTATCATATTACTTAAGAACTCGGCTGAAAAAACTTTATCAAATCTGAAATGAAGAAAAATAAGTCCCAAATTTCATTAACACACTACCATCTCATAGTAATGATGACATTTTCCCTTCTGAAAACGTATGCAACAGTCAGGGAATATTTCTTCCCTTTACCAACTCCTAGTGTTGGTATTGGATTTGTGGCCCCTCCAAAATCCATTTCAAAACCTTATCCAAGACTGAGTCTTGTGTGGATTTTAAGGAGGGCCCATGCAAAAACACATAAAAGTGGGGTTCCTTCTTAACATCAGAGTACCCCTTTCACATTAGGAGCCCTCTTCACATTAGAACCCCATTTACATCAGATGCCTCCTCATCATCATATCAGAATCCCTTCTCAAATCAGAAGCCCACCCTTCACATCAGCAGTTCTCTTCACATCAGATGCTCCCTTGACCTCGAGCCACCCTTTCACATCAAAAGCTCCCCCTTACATCAAAGTCCCCCCCTTCACATAGAAACCCCCTATAGATCAGTATCTCCTCTTTACATCAGAGTCCTACCATCACAATAGAAACCACAGCTATGGCAGCATGGCAGAGGGCAGAAGCTGAAGTAGACCTGGACAGAGGAAAACTTCAAACCTTCATTTTCTCTTTGTATTCTACTTGTTACTTCATAAAAAAATATTCAATGTAAGTTTTAATTTCATTTTAATTTTTTTTTTCTTGATGTTACAATGTCTAAAAAAAGTCAAAACATTACCTTTTTTGAAGTATTGGAATTATTTTTATCTGGATATGAAAAAGGAGATATAACTGGCATTTCACAGTTTAAAAAAATTAAATTTCAAAAGGCCATTAATAATTCCAGAAGAAAGAAAATCAAGCATCATTTTAACTTTCTGATTTAATGTTTATTTGTTTTTTTCTTTAGAAAGATATGCAACTTTTTCTACTAATTTGGAAGACCAATGGATTCTGAAGTAGTTGGTGAAGTAAAGCTAAAAAATCTACTATGAATATTAAAGTGAAATCTCAACTGCAATGTATAATTACTGTTACACACCTTTCATAAGAAATGTCAGCTGTTAAAGTCTTTCCTTATTACAACACATATTCAATTATTTGGCAAAGCTTTTTATTTCTAAAGGGTTATTAGAGGTAATGCTGAATGGTAGGCGGTTTTAAAAAGGACAAGAAACAAAACAAAAATGTTTTGTTTACCACTATTCTTCTATATGTAACACTTTATTAAGTCCTTATTATTGCTAACCAGCTTTAATTAACTCCTTACATTCTCTGCTTTCATCAATGTGTCATGATCAGCCTTTTGATGGCAATAATAAAGTAAAGTGTCAGAAATAATTAAATTGTTAAAAAAAGACAAACAAATCATTTAAAAACACAAAAGCAAAAAACTCAACAGGTATACATCAGACATCTATTACACTGCATATGTTTGGTATCCCTGCACACTTTTAGCAATAATTTTAGGGCCATTATTTTAGAATTTAAAAAATAGATCATGTAATCTAGTGTACGTCACCTTACAGTTGACCACTTTGATTTTCACTGTTTGACAAAACCATACAATTTTAAATGTAATCTAAGTTAATTGCTTCTATTTTTAGTAGGAATTTTGGAGATTATACTTGTGTGTCGCTACAACTATTTTAGTGTATTTTTGTTCTAATTTTGATTTTGACAATCATATGTTCAATTATGAAACAAATATATGAAACAAATAAAATCCACATCATAACTTTTAAACCCTGTAGGTCTTACATTTTTAGAAATATTATGGTTTAGGGGTGTCTTTTACAAACTTTTAAGGATGAAATGTGAGAGTGCAGAAATTTCTGCACTCTCACATTCCACATTTGGTGAAAAATGCAACATGGGATGCAGAGCCTTTTGGTGCAAGCAAAGTTTATTTTCCTCTGCGCTAAACAAGCAAACTTACCGATGGGGGCTGTCCACCTAGAAAAATGAATATTCCCTTTTGAAAGTGTATGTTTAGTGTATGTTTACTTTGCAAAGTAAATAATTGTTAAGGTGAACTGGTGTTATCATATCATATGTAAGATAAATGGAAAAAAACTTTTGCTAGCATATGGTTGCTTGATTACAGTGAACACACATTATTCCTATTTATTACCTTTAGTGAACAATAACTTTACCAATGAAACAGTCTCTGCTCCCTTAGTAAGGCAACCCCAATGTTTCTTGCTATACAGAGAGATAGTCTATTCCTTTAATAAATAAGCCCCACCAAGTGCAAAGGGAAAAAGAGAAAAAACACCCTGAATCATCATAATTGTTGGAAATGCAACATCATATACTGTCATGTCTTATGAGCAGTAGATGGCTCTGTAGTGCAATGTTACTCTCTATATGCATGCTTATCTATGATACACAGGCAGTTTTCCTATCTATACGTTTCCTTCACAATGCTGTATTCTGATGTAATGTTCTTATAAGCAAGTCAAACTTATTTCAGCATTCCTCAAGATCTCAGTGCTTTATCTAAAACACATAACCAAGAGGCTATGGGCCCAGGCACTAAACAGAACACTGCAAGTAAAAAAGAGCTACATCCAAGTAACTGAAAGATGACAATCAATTCACATATGAACTTATAAGAATTGAAAAACTTTGCGCCACAAACATGTGACCTAATCAGCGAGCACTGACCCAGAAGGTAGAAGAATAACTAAATAAATATTAACAATGTGCCGCGCTATAACTCTCTATACCATGTGTCAGAAAATGTAAAAATTATATTTTGACATGGCATGGAGAGTTATAGCATGGCGCATTTTTTTTTTTTGTTCAGATATGAAGTTTGCAATCGCAAAGCTAGACATTACCAACTACCAGCTATGGAAGTTCAAGCCTGAAATGCTGCTAAGCAAAGGTGACTCATGGCAAGTGCTCTTATTAATGCTCTAGAAACCAGACCTGAGAAGGAACTAACACTAGAATACTCCAAAGGAAACTTAAAATCGATGAATGACAGAAAGAAGGAAAATATGCACAATGAAGAAAACAAGAAAGCCCTTAAGGTGCATGAGAGTGCAAAGTAAAACAAAGAAATCACATTCATGGGAATTTATCAAAACTGGAGCAGACAAAATCTGGGGTATGGAGGACCAGAGCTACGAGACAAGGCTACTAAATTTAAACATGTTCACATTGGAGGTGAGGAGATTGAGGGGGGATATGATCTCCATGTACAAAATGTTCAATGGTGGCAGCAACATTAGCGATAAACTGTTTAAAATTAACTCCATTACAAAAACTAGAGGCCACCACCTAAAATTGGTGGAAAAAAAATTCCAGCACAAGGGGCGAAGGGGGTTCTTCACAGTAAGATCAGTTAGGGTCTGGAACTCACTGCCACAGACAGTGATTTCAGCAAAGAATGTGGAATTGTTCAAGAAACTTTTGGACGATTTCTTAAGGGACCGTAATATACAGGGGTACAGGTACTCCTAGAATGAGATCCTAATAGGTTGGACTTGATGGACTAATGTCTTTATTCAACCTCAAATACTATGTAACTATGTAGCTGTGCATGGCAACCAATTAGCTTCTCTCTTTCATTTTCAAATCTTAACTGAACAAACTAAAGAGAGATGCTGATTGGTTGCCCAGGGCAACTGCTCCAGATTCGGTTTGCTCCAGTTTTGAAAAATTCCCCTCAGTGTTTTTGCTGAAAAAAGACTGGTCACCTGAAAAAAGATTGTTCCATCTGGAAAGCCGAGCAGCAAAAGTGAAAGACACCTACAAGAGAAAGAGCTAAGGCAGCCACAAAGGAGACTGCAGGCACATCAGGGAGCCCTACCTTTAAAGTGACTCCGAACAGTATGCCACATGGATGGTGTATTGACTCAGGTACAACAAGCGACATGACTAGTGATTATATATTCTTCAAAGAAATTGATTTCAGTGCAAAGGACAAAAGTATTAAAGCAGAAGGTAATGGTCAGGGATTCTTGAACTACATCACACTGTCAGGGGACAAGCAGAGTATCCTTGTAAAAAAATTTATTGTATGTCCCAGACCAATAGAAAGCCTTCTATCAGTGAAAGCCCTTGCTAATAATGGTCATAGAGTAAATTCTAAAAGGTGATGAATGTACAATCTGAAACAATAAGCAAATCCTCACAAAAAGGAAAATTGGATGAGCACCTATACAGAATCATCACTGCAGACAAACAAGTAAAGACCGCCACTCATAATCCACACAACAAATGTATCTATCTATTGCACAGACGACTAGGGCATTGAAACCCAGAAGCCATAAAGGACACTATAAAGAGAGACTTACCAGAAGATATAACCGTACTGCCCTGCCAAATGCTCATGACATGCAAATGCTATGTGGAAGCAAAGGCCACATATACTCTATCTCCACAGGCAACTCAAATAAAGACCACCCACCCCTTGGAGCTCATACAAAGTGATGTGTGCGGATCAATGAAAACTCACATCAGGTGGGAACAGATATCTACTGACTTTCATTGATGATTATTCTAGGTACACAACAACTCATCTGATGAAGCACAATATAAATTGTCTTAATTTCTAAAAAAATTCTGTCATATTTTAGGTTGTCAATAAAAGTGTGCTCTATCAGTAAACTTTCAATGTTTTGTCAGTACAAAAAGTATCAGGAAATCATGCAAGTTAGGCTTTTGGAGAAGATACCACTCCATAGTGGACTTCCAGGGCAGTGAAGTCCATAAGGTGTCAGACTTCAGTGTCCATTGATATCAATCTATATTCTATTAGCAACTTGATTCCTAGAGGGGGTGCTAAACCTCCCCCCACACCAACAAAGCAATATAACACTGTAATAATAATCAAATACATAGTGTAAGAAGTTTAATTGCTGCTACAGGTAGGAGAAACAACAGATAGCACTGTACAGCACCCAAAGAACTTGGGCAGCTCTAGTGCATTTAGAAAACTATCATGCTTATATGATGGTACAATGTATGGCACTTGGGCAAGCACACCAAATTTCTATACTTCATGATTGATTCTTATTTGTAAGCAGGATTAATATAAAATATCTCAATTTTTTAACAGATTAAGTAATACTTATGTCATGCTCTGCTTGCTGCACCTTGTGGCACATTCCTTTACATGCCTAAGATTTATATACACGTGTATAAGAGGTATCAGGAATGTACTTTTTTCATGCACTTCTTTTTACTTCCTTAAAATAAACTCTCTCATCTAGCTGTTTTTAAAAGAAGCCTAAACTGTATACCATTTCTTCAACAGAAGAATTTCCTTCTAACTTAGTGTCTTAGTGTCTATTCTTCTTCTAGGCTAAATAATTTCTAAAGCTTTTAAGAAAATTTAATTCATTTGGACCATGTAACTGCAACAGAAAGATCAAGAATGTTCAGAAAAAAATACTCTATTTTAAATTATTCTAGATTCACATCTCTAGAACATATGATATTCCCCAGTGTAGCCATTTATATGTGTCCTGTCATGATTTATGGTTTGTTTTTCTCTCTTATGACTACATTTTGCTAAATATAACCCTACATCAATATACAGAGAGAATCTCTTCTATGTTTCTATGTGATGTAACCCTGGCCTCATACAGATAGTTTGTGCTCACCTGTGTCTTGCAGCTGCCAGCTCTTCAGTGTGGAAGTGATGTGACAAGAATTTTGTTTTAAGGCAACATAGGTCGGGTGTGTCTTCAGATTCTGATAACAGTGATGTAAATGCCAGCAAACACCTGACACTTCTTTTTTTTAGGTGAGAAACATGCGTTGGAATTTCCATTACAGGGTCGTAGGGTTGGTCTCTTTGTACGGCTTCTAAAGTATATGTTATAGGTAGGGCCACTGCACTGGAATAACCAGTATTTATTTTTAAAGGGAACTCCATGAAAACATGGCAAACAAAAAATATTGTGTAACATATTAAAAATCTATATTTGTCCAGATCATACCAGAAATGTTTGATCTACCACTTGGGTATTCCTTCAGGGTGGTCTGCTAGGGCACGCCATGCAGTTCCATTCACATCACCCTTCATGAGGCCAAATTATCATATCAAGTTCTTGTATTGTATTTCCCATCATGTAGGATAAACAAGTGATCGGGGTGGTTGTGAGAGATGGACATTTTGGCAAGGTTGTTTTGGGGAAAGCCATTCGTCACCAAGAAATTTTCATGTATTACACGGGTTATTTATCACAAGAAGTCGTTTATTACGCCTCAAAAAAGTAATATTACCCAAGTTCAAGTTTTTCCTAAAGCTAACCTCTAATTTCCACGATAACCCCTAAATGTAACCTATAACCGGAACCCAAGTCCTATATGTAACCCTTAAAATAGTATTAATCCCTCCGCAATAGATGTTTATTTCCCTTTGGGGTCTATTTATTAGACATGTACAGTTAGTTTAGTTCCGAATGGATATTCTTATGAATTTTGCATCTGAATTTGAATGTGTCTGAATGCAAACTAATATCCAAATGCACATTAAACAAACCTGCGGATCAATTCAAAACTAAAATTGCACAAATTTGAATCGTTACAAAGTGAAAACTCAGATGGATCTGAAATCTGAATAAGGAACCGAACTTTGGATCTGAAAAACAAAAAGATATCAAAATCAAAATCGATAAAAAACTAACAGTTTTTTTCCTGGGGTTACATGTCTAACAGGTCAGTCAAAATGTGTTATGGGCTATTTTTGTGTGATTAGTGCAGTAATTGTTGATGTAGGGGAATGGAGGGGTGTTTAAAAATTGCTACTTAACATTTTTTTTTAAATATTTATATTTGGGCCCATATTACCACCTATACTCATATTTCACACAAGCGCCTAGTTCTTTTTTTCCTATGCAGTGAATACATTCTGAAATTGATGAAATCAGGTACTTATCTTTTCAGTCTATTACAAATAACTGAACCCGTGGTGTCATGAATATTTTTCATGATTTTAAATGGCATGTGCAGTTTAAGAAACCTTTAACCAATCAACAATCTTCCACTTTAGCTCTTGCTCATCATTTGAAGAACCCCTATTAAGCAGGGAATCTATTTGTACTTTAATCAATGCCTCTGATTATATTAGTAGCTTCCTGAATAAATGTTCAGAAATACAGATACTAGATAGGGAGGCTTCTTAAGCCACCTACATATGCTAAAGTTTTTCAGTCCATCTAATAGTTGTCAGGATATACCATACTGAACACATCTGACAGGGCATTTAACTTCAATAAAGTATTGGCCCGTCAGCTTATGCTGCAAATGCATTGAGTCATCATCTGACCATTCCGAATTAAATATGACATGTGATAATGGCCAGATGAACGTATATGCAGCCAGGCATATAGATTTTAATTCTACACAATGTTACACATATATTGATCCCAATTATGAGAGTATTTACAAACAAGTCTAAGGAAACTGAAGAGGGATGTCCTTGTGTTTAACTGACAATAACAGTAAAGATGTATGGCTTTTGTTTGTTGGCATACTATAAAATTGTATTATGAACTTGCAGACTGACTACATATACTGTATTAGGTTATAGTGTATAAAATGTTTCATTTCAGCTTTTTATTAAACAAAACAGTGTGGGAGGCACATGACATACCCCAGAAAAAATGAAATGCCACCCAAATGTCCAACCCTGACATCAAGGGGTTGATTTTCTCTCCTAAAAACACACACACACACACACACACACACACACACACACACACACACACACACACACACCAGGTGTGTGTGATTTTCACACAGCAAAACGTATTTATCAACCAAAAAGTCTCTAAAAGCATATTTCCACTAATGCCATATATGGAAAAATCATGCACATGATGCATATATAATGCTGCTTCACAGTTTAGACAAAAATGGTTAGCTCATGCATTTACATTCCTGCATTCATCAACGCAAGCAACATACATAGAGCTAATTTACACCACATTACCTTGCAATTCATTTCAGGGCTTTGAACAACACACCTGCTGGGTGTGTACACACTACAAAGGTGTTTCGATTCCTCCCATACATCATGCTGGGAGGGAACACACTACAGAGGTGTATACACGTTCGTGGTGTGTTTAAAAGGTTAGTAAATCAACCCCCAAATGTCTCCTAACCCTAACCCTGATATTGACAACCTACTGTGTTGTTCCTTTTCTGAAATGTTAGCCTTTAAGCCCAGACCTGTATGTTTTTACAAATTTCATCTACCCAGTGTATATAGGTAGGTTTTGTCTTACATCTATTCACCTTTAGTGTCCCAAAGGATTTTTTTGACAGCTCAAAGTTTCTCAAAAAGTGAACTTCATGAAGAGGCACTGCACCATGTGAAAGTCATGTACTACAACTAAAAAGGAACAATAAATAGGTAACATTTTACTTTTTCATTGTTTTAATTAACAAAAAGTACACAGTAGAGTTATTTTATTATATTTTTGAGTGGTAATTATTGAACAGAACATTTTGTAATAATTTAGAAAAGGATTTGGTTGATGTAACAAGAGAGATAAAATAACTAGATTAAGGGGGTGTGGCCACGCTGCAGACATAATGGCTGCTTGTTCCAGAGCTGCTCATTGGGATCAGAACAGCAACGTGCAGCACCTATCACAGCTCCAAAGCACTCTTCTCTGTCTTGCCTCATTCCTCTACACGCCAAGCACCATGTCTAAGGGCAAGCAGAAGGAACCCAGGTGCATTACTGATTTCTTCATCTCTCCAATTACAGGGAATAGACAAGATGGCAGCAGAGAAATAGCAGGGCGTGGCTCTCCAGACATTCATTCCTCGAAGCACAGACCCAGGTTCAGACATGAGAGTTTCAGCATGCTCCTAAGGATTTTTCAAAGCATTCTGCAAGTTCTCCTTTAAACTCTCTGCCATGTCTCTTAACAAAGGAATTAAATACTTGTGGAACACAATATGCAGATTGGCTTTTTCTACACAATTGTTTAACCTCTGGCACAAAATAAATGTTCATGTAAGTCCAGTGGATATACAGATTGGCCACAAGATGGAGCTGGTGAGAATAAATAGTTAAGAAAATAAAGTTATGCAGTAATGCTAACTGGCCACTGGTTGGCCTATAGGCAAATACAGTTCTGAGGATGATAGCCACAGATTCAAAATTGAAACATATTAGAGCAACAGAGCAGGTATAAGATGAAAGTAATTGTTCTTACTTCCCTCTGGGAACTTGTTGCAATGGAAGCGAATCACTCTGGATCCGATGACAACTGCTCAGCAGGACTGTAGAAAGATCCAAGGCTTTTGTCAGTGGAAATAAGGATGTCTCAGATTGCTGAAATAAGGCAGCAGTATGGCAGAGGGAAATCTACAGGACAGGCAAGTGTAACTCTTACCAAGGTGTACCAGATCAGCAAAAAAAAACACTGTGAGTTTGATGCTGGAAAGAGCTGTCAGCAAAGACACGCAACAGGCGTGTACTAACATGCAACCACAGCTGCTTCCGCACAGGTGTGGATGTAAACACCCTTCATATACCTGATGAGGAGGGGTGTGTTTGAGGTTTTAACCCTTTGTGACACTCTTCATGCACCAAAAGGTCCAGTGAGTAAAAATGCTTAGTTTTTCACAGGGTAACAGAAACTAGTGTCTCAATTACAAGATTACCCGTCTATTCCTTTTCTGGCAACCCAAAATTTGGATTTTTTTCACTTTCAGTGAAAATGTCACTAGAACAAATAGAGAGGGTATAGCTCCCTAACAAGGACACATACCACAGTAAAAACCTGACAGAGGTTCTAATCCCTTTCCACTCTATCCAAAATGAAAAATCCTGCATGGCTGCAGTTGCACTTTAAATGTATTTCTCAATAGCCACAAATTATATATCCACATTGTGTACACCAAATGTCTTTGCAAATGCAGATATTATCCTTTCTAAGTAGCAGCATATCAATATCATCACTGTGCTGCAAATAACCTGTACACTGGACATACATTTTATTACATCCTTGGGGTCAAAAAACAATTCTTTATAGAGTTTCAAGGGCAACTTCAGGATAAATGCCCTTGCCTGTTAGGCCTTGCTGAAATCTTGTTTGTTTGGTTTCTACCTTAAGGGATATTTAAAAACAAACAGTCAGTAGTATATATTAATAATTTCACATTGCATTTATAATGTCTGCACAATTACAAATAACATTTAAGACATTAAGTCTGTTGTATATATGGGAAAAAAGTGTCCTTGTTGTTTACAATTTTTCAATAATTATAATTAAGATCTCCTAACAAGATGCCTTTTCAATCTGTATTGATTAGCTGTGTACCACACAACCTGCTGCTATTTTTGTTAATTAACATCTTTCATTAATAAGTGTTCATCAATTTAGTTGCTTTAAAATTGAGCAAAACAAAAAAGTCCATTTTACATTTTGATGACATCAAGAAGCAAGAACCAGTTTAATTCTCCAGAGAAGTTATATAGAGATTGCAACAGTAAAAGAGGGCTTTACAGCTGAAGTCTCCCTATAAAACTCTAATAAACACTAACATTTTAATAAAAAAACATTACATTTTAAATGCAACTACTGTAAGTATAGGAATCAGTCTTGATGACAGTCTCCTGTAACCCCCTGCAAAGTAAAAGCACTAGGGGCCAATCAGGACCTATTGCAGTACACATGTGCTGACAGTAAACATAAATAAAATTGTAATTGTTTATCAATATGATGGCCAACAAAGTTTTTTTCGACTTCTACTTTATAAATACTAGGGCTGCACCGATACCAAGTACAGTACTCGGTACAAGTACAAGTACAGATACTTTTCCAGCTCTAAGACTAGACTAGAGGAAAATTCAAAAGTTAGGAGGCAGCTGTCATTTGTAAGGAGCACACAGAGCTCCTGGGATTTGTACATCTGTTTTAATGTATGATTTTGTTTTTATAAACATATATAAAGTGATGCACCAATACAATTTTTGCAAGTACAAGCACTGATACTTGCCCAAGTACTTACAAGTACATTTTTGTTTATTGTCATGTGACAGTTTTTCTAAAACAATACAGACTAATGATTTCAGGACAGTAGTTGAGCACCAGGGCCAGGTCCCAGCTGCAACCTCTGCAACCCTGGTAGTTCTCATGAAAATGCCAAGTATCAGCACTGGTATCTGAAAAGTATTGGTGCATCCCTAATAAATACCAAAGGATCCCTAAAAATAAAAACCAAAAAGGGAATTTTCATTTTTTTCCAGGCCAAAAAGCAGGAGAGTGTAAAGAGTGTAATGATGCTGAGAATACATAATATATATGGATATTGATTATTATATGGGATATGAACGTATGAATAGCTTCTTGATAGTGTAACATTTCCTGTTTAGGTGAACAACTTTATATATGAACAGTACTTTATATATTATTCTGATAATAGCGTTATGTTATTTAAACCAAGTGACTGAGATAGGCATCCTTTGTAAATATGTTTTATGACACATATCCCTCAGTGTTCTGAAATGTAAGCATTCCCATCTTCCTTCAACTGAACACGGAGGACAGACACAAATTAAAACGTGTCAATACATAAGAATTTGGCTATGTATGCATTTTGTTCTCAGGTTTTCTGAGGAGTATTTTGCACACATTCACACACATGGTTGAAGACATATACAAAATCATTGGACATTACATTTAATTTACACAAAAAATATCTACACTCAGATGCAACCAAAATGTCTATGATGTCTGGCAGGGATCTTTGTGTTACAAAATAGCTGCAGAGAATTACAAATCATTTGACACTTTAAAGAGCTCCAATATATGTTTCAATGGTTTATTTAGTTTGTCTGTTGAAGTATTTTCTTTTAAGAGAGAATAGAAGCTGAGAAGAGGCAGCACAGAAATCTAAGAATTAAAGACCAAATTAAACCTATTATACTTCAGTTAAGTGTCACATCTTCTCTAGTAGCAGTGTAAAATCAATTTAGTTGCTTTAAAAGTGAGCCAAACAAATTGATAATGAAGCCAGCTTTAAATATTGATGATATCACAAGGCCAGATCCCTTATGGTCCTCTAGAGAAGTTATATAGATTGTAACAAAACATAAACAAAAGGAGAATAAAGAGAGACACAGAGGTGCAAAACAGAAAGCAAAAGAAATAAAGACCAAATTAAATCTACTATACTTCAACTAAGTTTGATGACTCTATTTAGGTTAGCAACTTACCCCATTATTTTAAGTATTTATTTATAGTGTGTGTAAATAACATGGCATATTTTTATGTAATCATCAAAATTAAATATCGTTTTATGTCACTTTTTTACACATTAGTAAATTTCATGTGTAACAACATCCTGGGAGGAAAGATCATTTTCCACAGTGGCAGCCTCTAAGAGTAGCAAGTACCCCTACTCATTCACAAGGGGGGGGGGCTGCATCTGGGTGCCCCTTTATTAAAAGGGGAACCCTGATGTGAATAAGCTCCCCTGCCCGCACCCCCACAACCAATGCCCCAGGGCTTGTGGGGAAGAGGCTCTTGTCCCCATTTGCACAGGGACAAGGTGTTTTTCCAGGGGGGACCCTTTTTTCTTAATTTTTTAACCCTTTCGCTGCCAAGCCCTCCGGAACATTTTTCAAATCAGCTGGCCAAGCCATTTTTGAATTTTCTGCAATTTTTTCCTATTGGTTTGATTTTCAACTGCTGCGTTGCTAGCGTTTGTAAAAGACCCCCCAAACCATATATTTTCTGAAAGCGCAGGCCCGGTAGAATAAAAAGATGGTGATACTAAATTTGTAGGCCCTGCGATAATTGCGCAAATGTTTCTCAAATTAATATTAAACCGATAAAAATACACAATTCAATTGTTAAAACACACCAAAATCAGTATCCGTGCACAAAAAAAAATATTTTTTGACTAAATCTAAAAGATAAAACTGTATTGAG
>NW_017306672.1:504724-508165 GCF_000935625.1 Nanorana parkeri | reverse complement strand
CCGGTATTTTTAAAATTAGCGGTCATCAGCGGCTTGTGAGCCGCTGATGACAGCTATTAATTTAAAGGGGACAGTCAGCTTATAGTAGAAATGTAAATGCCAGGTCCGTACGACGTACTGAGCTGGCCAGCTGGAAGCACTTTTGTAGCTCCGTATGACGTACGTCCTTGGCAGCGAAAGGGTTAAATTTTAACTTTAAAAAAAAACATTTCAATAATTAAAAAAAAATTCCATTTGTTTACATTTTTTCTATTCTGCTCGCTAGGTAGCGAGCAGAATAGCTGAGCCGAATGCCACTCGGAGGCATTCGGTTATTTACTCACTGCCGTTCAGCCCATATGAGAATAGGTGTCAACGGCAGCAAGAGAACTTCAAGAGCTTCGGCTCGGCCGATCTAGATGTTGAATTGGCAGAGTCAAACTCACAGACTGATTATAGGCAGGCAACATATGACTGATTTTAGCCAATGTACGGCTGAAATCAGCCGTATTGAGCTGAAGTGACTAGTCGAACATACTTCGGCTTGGTTATTCACTCGGCTGCCTTTGGCAGCTTTGTGAATAACCCTCATAGTCTCAATAAATGTTATTATATTTTTTGGACTCTGGCTTTTAGCTCTTTGTCTGAGGTATCTCCTTTAATTAGAGGGCTTCTTTTTCTTTTCTCGTTATTACACAAGTTGATTTGCCTTTTGGCATTACAGCATATTTTGATACTATAATGGTTAATTACAAGTTATATACAGGTGAAATTCGAATAATTAGAATATCGTGCAAAGTTCATTTATTTCACTAATGCAACTTAAAAGGTGAAACTAATAGATGAGATAGACTCATTACATGCAAAGCAAGATAATTCAAGCCGTGATTTGTCATATTTGTGAAGATTATGGCTTACAGCGCATGAAAACCCCAAGAACCCACAACCTCAAAAAAGTAGATTACATGCAATCAATAAAACAAGGATTGTACATAGAACAATATCGGACCTCTGAAAAGTACAAGCATGCATATGTACTCAGTACTTGGTTTGGGCCCCTTTTGCAGCACTTACTGCAATTACTTTTGCACAATATTCTAATTATTAGAGTTTCACCTGCATGTGCCCTTTTTATTAGACATTGTAGATTTTTAAATCAGCCCTGATATGTTACTTGTATGTGTGTATATAATGATGTTATTCACTTACACTTATTGTTACTGTGTCGCTCTGAAGATGGGTCTCTGCACAGTCCACAAATATTAGCGTACAGGGCATAATGTGACATTTTAATAAAGTACAGAAAGATGATTGAAGTTATGTCCTGTGTGTGCTGATGATTAACTGTTACACTTTGGAGTTCTGCAAGGCAGCATCCATAACATCACTACGAGTACCACCATTACCTCATGGTCACAAAGCTGTAATGTGTGCCAGTAAACTGTGGCATCGCCCTTTACCCTGTCTTGACTCAAATGTGCCTGGTGACATTTGGGAAGGGGTCCATTTTTTAGCTGGCATTTGATGAACCGGACAACATTTGCTCAGTTGGCGGTCCAGTCTGCTGGCTCCCACCCAGCATACCGCATTTAAATAATCAGAGAGGGGTGGAAATTCTCAGCTAAACAGTGACTGCATTCAATCAGATGCAGGTTTTTTTATGGTTGGTGGGGGCCCACTGTCGAAATGTGATGGCCACAATGGGAGATTTCTCCATCCACACTAAATGGAATGGAAAGCTGAACTTTTTTGTTCCCAGCATTATTTTCTGTCTTATATTTCTACTCTTCTTCTGCCAGAGTCAAATGGCATGGCAGGAAGAGGTTACAGCACAGGCTTTGTGCAGCAATAGCAGCAGAGGCAGTAGGAGGCAGAATAGCTGCTTCACAGTGTTACCTCCCTCCTCACAGTAGCCAGGGTACTGTTGAGTGTTATAGGCTAAGCCTGCAATGCGAGTTCACAGGTTTTTTTTGGGGGGGGGGATGTATTTTAATATATACCTGCGCCTGTCCATGAACATTCACAGATGGGAACAAAAATACATTTTTACAAAATGTCTATAATGTTTGGAACAATTGGAAATCCCTGCTGAGTAGGAACACCATGACTCCACTATACATAGGATTCCACTGTCCCAAACCCATGTGTTATGTACACCCTTTTCTTTCTGTGTCCACTGTCCACGCCGATGGATTAAATAAATGCCCCGTCCAATGCCTCTGGTTAATCCAAGGACAATAATTCTTCTGAGAACTAGGAAACCCAGCCATGATGGCCCAACATTTTACAGCAAATTAAAAGCAATATATTTCACAGGTATATATGTTACCTTTTATAGGCTGCTGTGACAACAAATTATTTAGAAGTCAACAAGTTTCAGTGTTTCAATACATTTTTCATTTATAAGCTTTCCTCATTGGCCTCCTTCCTAGCTAAAGGTTTGAGTTCCATGTTTCTGCACCACAGGAAAAAAAAATTTAAAACTTCATTATTTATCTTGGGAAGTTTTATAAAGCCCAAGCTTTAAAAGCTTTTGTACATTCTGTGTGTGGCCCTTATGTATGACCAGCTGTTTATGTCCATACTAGTCCAGACTACTACTTGTTCCCAGTATGAGGCTGTGCTCATCACTAAGCAGTAAACAAAAATTATGTGTACATTGACGTTGTGTTGGCAGAGAAATAACGGTTTTACCATACTTGTGCCTGTTCGGTTTTATAAAAAGATAGGTCAAACTATAGCTTGCCATAATTGTATTTCTTTTGTCACAGTCCTTAAAACACTGCTTGTACGTTGCTCTACTCTTCTATTTTCAAACAAAACATAGAGAAAAAATTATTGACTAAAAAGAAGGACTGTTTTGTCCATTCATAATACATTTATATTTGTGTTGTTTCACTTCTGGAAACTAATTAAAACTGCACACTTATCCAATATCTAACAGAACAAGATACGTTATGAACAAAATATTATTATTTAATGACAATAATAAAAAGTTGTAGTAAATAAATATGAATTCATTTTACATCATACATTATTAACCATCATTGAATTTGAAATTAAAATCATACTGTGTGAAAGACAAGCATTATTTCTGAGGTTTACAGTGCCTGAACAAGCTGCATTAAAGGCAGATTATGAGTGCAAGTAAACTGGCTTTGAGGCTGAGGGAATAAAACTACGTCATAATATAGAATATCAAAGAGGGCTAAGTCAGTTACCAAGCATAGTGTACATATATGGAATGTATGTTTGTATACAGAAAATAGACATTAAGAAAATAAACTGAGATGAAGATCAATAATGAGATATGTAATGAGAATACGCTAAGATTAAGATCAATAATGAAAATATACAAAGCTTGAACTATACTTTACCAGCCACAACATCACTAATTCTTTTTTATCCATAAACATGCTAACTCGCCTTTGCACATCGCACCCAGTGGCAGAACTACCGCCG
>NW_017306672.1:503232-504562 GCF_000935625.1 Nanorana parkeri | reverse complement strand
CTCCTGCTTCCGGGGGCTTCGTGCCCGCCAGACTCGCCCGCAGTTGCCACCGCAATGATCTATGCCCGTTCACCGAGCGGGAGTCCCGGTAAATGCCGATGTACTGGGGATACCTTCCGCCAGCTCACAGCGCAGCGTGAAGAAGCAGTCGCCACCGCAATGATCTACGCCCCTTCACCGAGCGGGAGTAAACACAGATGTACTGGGGCTACCTTCCGCCAGCTCACAGCGCAGTGTGAAGAAACAGTCGCCGGCTCAGAAGCAAGTGATGGAAGCGGGGACATAGCGTATCCCTGCCCCCTCACCATTCTACATTTCTGCCGCGCCAGGATCGGAGGTAAGAGATGGGATGTAGAGAGGAGGGCCTAGAAAGATGTGACTGGAGAAGGGGGTGATAAGGGACAGGGAAGGGGTGGCCCTTATGTATGACCAGCTGTTTATGTCCATACTAGTCCAGACTACTACTTGTTCCCAGTATGAGGCTGTGCTCATCACTAAGCAGTAAACAAAAATTATGTGTACATTGACGTTGTGTTGGCAGAGAAATAACGGTTTTACCATACTTGTGCCTGTTCGGTTTTATAAAAAGATAGGTCAAACTATAGCTTGCCATAATTGTATTTCTTTTGTCACAGTCCTTAAAACACTGCTTGTACGTTGCTCTACTCTTCTATTTTCAAACAAAACATAGAGAAAAAATTATTGACTAAAAAGAAGGACTGTTTTGTCCATTCATAATACATTTATATTTGTGTTGTTTCACTTCTGGAAACTAATTAAAACTGCACACTTATCCAATATCTAACAGAACAAGATACGTTATGAACAAAATATTATTATTTAATGACAATAATAAAAAGTTGTAGTAAATAAATATGAATTCATTTTACATCATACATTATTAACCATCATTGAATTTGAAATTAAAATCATACTGTGTGAAAGACAAGCATTATTTCTGAGGTTTACAGTGCCTGAACAAGCTGCATTAAAGGCAGATTATGAGTGCAAGTAAACTGGCTTTGAGGCTGAGGGAATAAAACTACGTCATAATATAGAATATCAAAGAGGGCTAAGTCAGTTACCAAGCATAGTGTACATATATGGAATGTATGTTTGTATACAGAAAATAGACATTAAGAAAATAAACTGAGATGAAGATCAATAATGAGATATGTAATGAGAATACGCTAAGATTAAGATCAATAATGAAAATATACAAAGCTTGAACTATACTTTACCAGCCACAACATCACTAATTCTTTTTTATCCATAAACATGCTAACTCGCCTTTGCACATCGCACCCAGTGGCAGAACTACCGCCGGTGC
>NW_017306672.1:498838-503220 GCF_000935625.1 Nanorana parkeri | reverse complement strand
GCCAGCGAGGCCCCCCATCTATGTACAGTGCCTGTGCTGGGCCCCCCCCCCGGCTGAGGCCTCCTGCTTCCGGGGGCTTCGTGCCCGCCAGACTCGCCCGCAGTTGCCACCGCAATGATCTATGCCCGTTCACCGAGCGGGAGTCCCGGTAAATGCCGATGTACTGGGGATACCTTCCGCCAGCTCACAGCGCAGCGTGAAGAAGCAGTCGCCACCGCAATGATCTACGCCCCTTCACCGAGCGGGAGTAAACACAGATGTACTGGGGCTACCTTCCGCCAGCTCACAGCGCAGTGTGAAGAAACAGTCGCCGGCTCAGAAGCAAGTGATGGAAGCGGGGACATAGCGTATCCCTGCCCCCTCACCATTCTACAGTTCTGCCGCGCCAGGATCGGAGGTAAGAGATGGGATGTAGAGAGGAGGGCCTAGAAAGATGTGACTGGAGAAGGGGGTGATAAGGGACAGGGAAGGGGACGATGTGATCGAAAGGGGGTGGGCTGGGGGGCTGCAGAGATATGATTGGAGAAGAGGGGGCTGCGGAGATGTGATTGGAGAAGGGGGACTGAGAACATGTGATTGGAGAAGGAGTGGCTGCGGAGAAGTGATTGGAGAAGGATGGGCTGCGGAGAAGTGATTGGAGAAGGGGTACTGAGGACATGTGATTAGAGAAGGGGGTCTTTAGATATGTGATTGGAGAAGGAGGGGCGGCTGCAGAGATGGGAAGGGACTATGATTTGAGAGGGCTGGGGAAAGGTGATGGGAGGGGCAGGAAATATGTGATAAAAGGGGCGCGGGAGTTGGGGGAGAGGTGCAGAGGGGACAGTGGTGATGGGAGAATCCAGGGGGCATATGAAGATAGTGGAAAGAAAAGAGGGCATGCAAGAAATGTGGGAGAAAACAGGCATATCTCCTAAACCTACAGGGGTCATTTATAGGTTTAAGAGATATGTGTCTTCAATCTATAGAAAATAAAAATGAACCTGTCCCCATTTATTTAGGTGTGATCATTATCTAAAATGCTTTAACATACATCCTAATATTTAAGAAAAACTACTGATATTTTTAAGAAGAAAAAGAGTTTAAGAGTTGTTCGGACTTCTTAAACCTGTACTATAAATAATGGGATATATGAGTGTGTGCATGCATGAGTAAATGACTGCATTTTTGTATGTATGTACGTACATATGAGTGTATGTATATGTGCATATGTAAGATGGGGCCTCATGTTTAAGTTTCGCCCAAGGCCTCACAAAGTCTAGAGCCGCCTCCGGCAGTGAGGACCAGCAAACAGAACACACAGGAAACAGCTGAAGACAGAAGAGGTAAGGGTAAATAAATCATTAAAATAATTATTCTTTGTAGCCTAATGTTGTAAAAACTACAGTTGAAGCAATGCAGAATGGCACCCTCTATAGAGGACTACAAATCTCAGCAGTACTTTATACAGTAATGTTATTGTTATAGAAAGTATTGCTGGGATGTGTAGTTCTCTATAGCCCGTGCCATTCTGCATTGCTGTAAATATTAGGGATGCAGCAATATATCGGCTGCCAAAACATATTGACCGAAAATGGCACTTTTGGCTAAATGCCAAAAGTGCAATTTTTCTGCCGATACAGTGGCGCATCCCTGCTTTCTTTCCTCCCCGCTGGGGTGGAGAGAAAGTGTGTTAGCCAGCCGAGCGTTGTGGGAGGAGAGCGCTGTGGTTTTTTTTGGGGGGGGGCAAAAAAAATCTTGCACCAGGGCCCTTTGTTCCTTAGGTCCGCCACTTATTGCACCCTATTGCAAAATGTGGAAATAGTGTGGCCAGGCAGCAGATAAGGCAAATAGAATTCTGGGGCATGAAACTATAGGGATCACCAGCAGGAGGTCTTAAAGGACATTTCCACCTTTGTAAGTGATTTTGAGTTTTTGGTGGTAATGTGGAGGTGCTCTCGATTTTGCCTGCTCCTGTGTGGGGTCACCGGGGATGTGCGGGGTCACTGAGGATGTGCAGGGTCACCAGAGATTGTATGGTGTCAACGGAGATGTGCGGGGTCACCGGGCATGTGCCAGGTCACCAGAGATTGTATGGTGTCACTGGGGATGTGCGGGGTCATGTGTGGTGTCACCAGGGATGTGTGGTGACACCAAACAATGTCAAGTGACCCCACACATCCCTGGTGATGCCGCACATCTTCGGTGACCCTGCACATCCCCAGTGAAACTGCACAGTGGGGGATCTATCGAAACTGGAGCAGGCAAAAACTGGAGCAGCTGTGCATGGCAGCCAATCAGCTTCTCTCTCTCATTTTCAAATCTTAACGGAACGAACTGAAGAGAGAAGCTGATTGGTTGCCATGGGCAACTGCTCCAGATTCTGTTCAATTTTTATCAATTACCCTCCAAAGTCTTTTCATCTGTTCTAGCAGTCATGTAAATGAGAAGAATGGTGAGGGGAGGGGGAACATTGGGGAACCTGGACTTGGGGCAGCACTGGGGCAGCAGAGAGTAAATGTGACCCAGGATAAGGGGGAGATCTGAGAGAGACACAGGACACAGAGAGAAGTCTATAGAACAGGGCAAGTGACAGGATATTCTAACACTCACACAGACACACAGAGCTGTTACTCATCGCTGCTGTCTCTCCACAGAGCAGATAGGGGAGAGGGAAAAAAGCTGATTGCAGTTTAGAGATAACAACCCGACCCTCTGAGAGAGACAGATTGAAGATATTGTGGAGGGAATTTTGAACTTCTAGGCCTTTGGCCTGTAAAAGAATCTATAAAATAAAGTATGAAAAACAGCCCTGTGACTCCTGAGAATGCATATGCATGTACATCCCCCCTGCACCTCCACATTACCACCAAAAACTCAATATCAATTACAAAAGGTGGAAATGTCCTTTAAGTTTCCATTCCATAAAGCTTTGGTTAGACTCTATTTAAAATACTACATTCAGTTCTGGAGATCTCACTTACAAATATATATATAGATAATATATTTCCTTTGTGATTTACCACCTCACATTTGACATTACTAGCAACAAACGACATTGAACTACAGGTCTCATCTTTGTTCGTCCCTCTTTTCTTAGCGTCTGGTTGCAGAGTAACTGAAAAAGAATCACCCCCAGCAGAATGGTCATCTCCCACGGCAACATCTCCGTTCCCCAATTCTGCAGGTGTAAGACACTCAGTCAAAAACGGACCCGACACCAGACCCTTTTTACATAATCCTCCCTCAGTTGTTAAATCAGTTAAGTTACCCGGTTTGGTTTCACCGACTCCTTCATATACTTTCCCCAGTCCCTCTTTAACCCCTTTTTGGTCACGGACTGGACTTTGTCACTATTCTCTACTCTCTCGTAGGTCCCAGGTAACATTTCTGATGGCTTTTCTGTTTGTTTCTGCAACTTTAGAGGGAAACCTGCCACTGCAACACATACCCCCTTGTCAGTATGGTGTTCAGCAGCCCCTTTACAGAGGCCAGCAGACATGTTCACCCTGTCACTGTCTAACACAACCCTGTTTTACCAACAGTATAACCTTTTCCTGGTTGGCCAGATCATTACAACTCTGTAATACATAGTTACCAGCAATGTTATACTTCTCCACACTTTTACTCATATTGCCATTCAGCAGAGCAGTGTCTGCAGGGGAACTACACCCTGTGGAGCAGCCATCTCCCACGCTAACTTCACCGACCGTCAGTTCCAGTGGCAGCTGCTCTGACCACTGACCATCACTAGCCAGACCCTTATTACGAACCAGTTCATTCCCAGCCTCAACGCTGGAAAGAGCACTGGCTGTAGAGTAGTCAAGCTGAACAGAGTGGTAATTAATAGTACTTGACAAGGAACCATAGATTTTCTTATTGTCCCCACCATTGTCATCAGTACTGTCAACAACACTGCTACTGACTTCCTCTTGACAAGTGCTTGTGCCAAGCGTACTTGGTTTATCGTCAGTGATATAACCACATTTTTTTTAACGCTGTACGTTGTGGATGATCAGGCATAGGCACTGTTTCTTCCCTTATGGTATTAACATAAGTCTCATTATCAGCCCGAGACAGAAGAGTGTCTGCAGAGGGGCCACGCACCACAGAGTGGCCATCTTCTGTGGCAACCTCATTCCAATGACCACAATTTTTGGTTACACACACAGCATCTGGAACGCCTACCATTACCAGCTTGTCTGGTGACATATCCCCTTTGCTTTGTTCCTGGGTCTCAGACAAAATCCCTGCTGTTCTCCAGTCTTTACTCTGCCCTTCTGCGTTTGGAGGGGAATCCTCTGCTGCAGCCTCCATGCCCTCTTCTATTAGCTGGCCAGCAGCCCCTCTGACTGGAACAGCAGAAATTTTGTTCGCCCAGTCCTTGTCTAACTCAGAAACATCAC
>NW_017306672.1:484309-495108 GCF_000935625.1 Nanorana parkeri | reverse complement strand
TAAGTCTCATTATCAGCCCGAGACAGAACAGTGTCTGCAGAGGGGCCACGCACCACAGAGTGGCCATCTTCCGTGGCAACCTCATTCCAAAGACCACAATTTTTGGTTACACACACAGCATCTGGAACGCCTACCATTACCAGCTTGTCTGGTGACATATCCCCTTTGCTTTGTTCCTGGGTCTCAGACAAAATCTCTGCTGTTCTCCAGTCTTTACTCTGCCCTTCTGCGTTTGGAGGGGAATCCTCTGCTGCAGCCTCCATGCCCTCTTCTATTAGCTGGCCAGCAGCCCCTCTGACTGGAACAGCAGATATTTTGTTCGCCCAGTCCTTGTCTAACTCAGAAACATCACTCACTAGTATACCATTCTTGTATTTATCTGGGGTCTCCTGCACCATTTCTGCAGCTTTCTGCTCACCACTCGGCCCTTGTACCTCCTGAGGGGAAACTGCTGCTACCACACAGGTGCTCCCATCTGCACCAAGGCTAGCAGCCCCTCGATCAGGAACCGCAGAAATAGTCTCCGTCTTAGAGTTGCAGGCAGGGACTCCCTTTAACATAGGCAGTATACTCCTGGTCAAGCTTTCCCACTCCACCCGTTCTGTGCTCCCCTCAAAAAGGCACCCAGTGACATCGAAGCCATCAGAGAGGGAGGCACAGAAGGCTTTGGCAGCTGAAAAGCAGACATGCTGCTTAAACCTTCAGTTGCCAACACAGGTGGAGAGACCAAGTTCTCTTGTACATCCACTTTCTTTACCATACTCTCATCATTGTTACCCGTCAGGCCAGCCCAAGAGTCATCCTGGGAAACTCTGAGCTCCAGCTTACTGGACTCCATGGAAGCCCCCAAGGATACCTCTGCTGCCCTGGTCTTGGTTGCCAACGGCAACAACACATTTTCAATATTGTGATTGTACAGCATATCGGAACCCATAACACTTTCTCCCTTAGCCGTAGTCACATTACTGGCTGCCCATTTAGTTGTATCCAGCAGGGCGGCACTACAGTTGTCCTTGGTAACCCCTGGTTTCTGCACACATGGATCTTCAAGAGTTAGCAGGGACACCTCTGCTGCATTACACAACTTCTCTAGGGGAGTCAACAAATTCAGATCAGGGGTTACCCCTACCAAAGTCAAGTTAACCCCTTGTCCACATGACAGTTGTATGAGACACATTATCATCAGTCTGTATCACATATTCAGACTTTGCTTTAACCCCTTCCTCCCCCTTATACAAGGCAGTTCTTACAGGCAAGTCTTTTTCAAAGTCTCCAGTGGGTCTCCCACTTGGGGTCACTCCCACTTGGTAGTATGCAAGGTTACCGACAGTCGTCATAGTAAACGCATTATCAGTCCCAGCAAACAAATCATTGACAACAGTCTTACCAACCCTTACAGGCACCATGGCTGTCTTCACTTGAGTGCGCTGGGTTGATGTCAACATTGTCTCCTCTGGCGCCCCCTGCTGACTTTTTCTCTGCATTGCAAGGGGTGACTGCAGACACATTATAAACAGAACCTGATCTTGCAGGCTCCCTCTTATGCCCATCAGGATCTCCAGGGGTACCCCACAGCTCAGGGCATGTCACACACCCATGACCCCATCGGCCACATGCTGCACACGGTACTGCACGATCACATGCGTTTCCCTCCTGGGAATTCCTGGCGGGTTGAAACACACCCACAGGTCGAACAAAACGCTGCGCTGCATCTCCACTGCTGCTTTTCACTTCTGGTGTGTGATGGTGGCTACACACACATGCAGGGCCGGCGCTAGCGCAAGGCAACATGGGCACTTGCCTTACGGCGCCAGGGAACAGGGCGGAAAATTGACAGTGACAGTCGCCGGGCGCCGGCATAAGTCCGGCTCCGGCCGCCCAATCGAGCTCCGTGTGGGGTGCCGCTGCGGGCGGCATCTGAAGGACGAGTCCCCGCCGGCCGCAGCGGCACTGACCTGTGCAGTGGCTCTCAACTTACTTGTCGGGCCAGCCAGGGCAGCGTTATGGGGAAGCCAGAAGAGCGCCACTGAGCCGTCCTCTTGGCTACGTCAGTGAGTGACATAAGTGGCCCCTGGCTGCTCAGCCGCATGTGAAGGAGCGAGGGCTGCAGGAGGCGGAGCAACGGACGCACCAGCAGGCAGTGCGGCGGCGTCATCCTGGAGGCCACGGCGATTGCAACCTGTTGAGGGACTCGGGAGCCGCCCGGTGCACAGATTTGGAAGTTGGAACCGAGCAAGGAGGCGTTTTCGGTTCACCCTCTCATGGTGACCCACCCCAGACCAGACACATCGGACAGGACTCGTATCGGGAATCGGGAGCTGGCTGAAGTGATATAGAGCGGTATGTAATGTAACAAAGTGCACGTGGTATGCTGCATTGTATTATTTTGTATTGTGTATTGACAATACAATATACAATGCACAATACAATACACAATATACAATGCACAATACAATACTGTATTGTGCATTGTATATTATATTGTACTGTGTATTGTATATTATATTGTGTATTGTGCATTGTATAATACAGCGGCACAATGCTGAACACCAGCAGCTATAGAGGAACAACAAATCCCAGCAATAATACATTATACAGGCTGGTTATATTATTGCTGGGATTTGTTGTTCCTCTATAGCTGTTGGTATTCTCCATTGCGCTGTATAATGTATTATTGCTGGGATTTGTAGTTCCTCTTATAACTGGTCAGTGGTAATCTGCATTGCGCAGTATAATCATTTTACAGCGCAATGGAGAATACCACCAGCTATAGAGGACTACAAATCCCAACAATAATATAGAGCTGCAACAATTAGTCTATTAAAATCGACAATGGAAAACGTTGTCAATGTTTTTCATGGTCAATTTGTCGGCAAAAATTTAAATTTCCCGCTCGCCTCTCACGCCCGCCTGTTCGCAGCTCCATACACGAGTTACGCTGCGCTCACCACACAGGCCAGACACGCGCCCGCAGAGCTGCCGCCGCGACTTCCAAAAGGTTCAGAAACAGGTAAGGGGGACCTGTTTTAAAGTTTCCGGTTTAAAAAAAAAAAAAAAAGCGGCACACTGCAGAACACCAGCAGCTATAGATGAACACCAAATCCCTGCAATAATATATTAAGCAGCCTGTATAATGTATTATTGTATTATGTATTATTAAAATCCTTGCACCGGCCCTGCAACAGTGTATCCCACTTCTGACACCACTTGTAACAAGGACACTCCACTGTAGACCAAGGACACTTGTAACAAGGACACTCCACTGTAGACCGGAGGGGCAAGTAAAATGCAGTTTATTTGCTTTTATGGCCCAGAAGAAAACTCATGGGAGCCCATGTCCGCAATACATGCCCCACGGCTCATTCGGATCTTTTTTCAGCACAACCCAGCCAAGGCCCGCCTGATGGGCGCCCTGAGGTCGCCCCTTGGGGGAGGGCTATGTCGGGTCCCGGTCCGAGTGGCTCCAGGTCGGGTGCCGGTCCGAGGGACGTACAATGTCCCAGTACGAGCTTATATATATATATATAAAGAAAGGCTGGGGTAATTTAATGTATCCAGTCTGGAGGAAAGAATGGAAAGGGGGAAATAATTAAAATCTTTAACTACTATGGGATCTGAATAAGATTCAGGAGGGAAATATGACAAATGGCCATGATCTAAAACTAGTAGGAGTAAAGTTCAAGAGCAATGTTAGAAAGTATCATTGATACTTTGAATGCTTAGAAAACACTTCCAGCTGAGGTAGTGAGTAAATCAATAGTAAATTAATTTTGACATGCTTGGGAGACCTTTTTAATCACTGTCTGAGGATAGGTCTATCCTTAGACAGTAATTAAAAAAGTAAGACCAAACCAAAAAAGAGTAGGCTTTGTGCATCACTTTTTCTACTGCCATTCACCTATGTTTCCATGTTCTCATTTTTTAACCATGTTATTTGCATTTTTCCTCATTTACACAATGATTTCTGGAAGTATCCTTTTCTTTTCAAATTATAGTGTACTACAAAACTTTAACAAGGTTGAACTGAAAAACCTGGATAAGGTTTTGGCATGGAATGATTGCACAAAAATGTCATGGGGTCCCCCCAAAATTCAAACCCCTATCAAAGATAAGTTATAGATCCCAGGCAAAAAAAAACCAAAGCAACATGTTGGCCCCCCTTCCCAAATACATACCAGACCTTTTATGCAGGTATGCAGCCTGGGAGGGTAACTTGTTGGGGTGGGGCATAACTTAAACAAGTTGCATCATTAATGAACCACAATAAATGACACCACAATGGTCAACCAATACAACACAACCTTTCCCCTGTTCTACTCCCATTGCTTCTCTCACCGCTACTCCTTTTGCATACGATAAGTACCTGGCCGACTGATGAGTGTCAACAAACATGGAGGGTATCCAGTGTGACATACAAAACAAATGTATTGAAGAAGGCACAGTGTAGTAGTTCTATTTATTAAGAAATATCAAATTAAAACTATTGCACTCATAAGTAGAGATCTTTGTGTAGTAAAAGAATTTCAACAGAGTATGCTTCAGATTCTGTCTATAATGAACTAGCTGGGATATTCCATAGCTGCAGTGGAGCCGTCAATGGAGAGACTTGGACACATTTCCATAATGTAGGTGACACCCGTCAGTTCCTTCCATTTCCAGCTAGAGATTGATCCATCTGACAGCTCTAGTGTATCTCTCCGTAGCTAGGGAAGCATTTAGGGGAATCTCATTCCCTTAATCACCCTGCTAACAGTTGAGGCCTGTGGCTATTTATATGTATCTGATTTTAATTTATACAGATTAGTATGGAGTTAGTACAAAAGCAGGCTGTAAAAATCCTATATGTTTAACAACTAAGATGTTAATATATTAGCGGCTGCATTATGAATACTTAGAAAAAATATAAAATCAATGTTTCTAATCACTCATTCTTTTCATACTCTCCTCAATAGGGAGGTCACTAATAAAGTTACTCTAGCAAATACAAATAGGAGTTACATTGTATCAGGTACCCAGCTCCATCCTCAGAATTTTACAGGTGCCCTGAATGAGCCGGGAGTGTACAATGCATTGTGCATGTGTTGCAGACAGTGTACACATATTATAACATTGCGAAGATACTGGGGTAAAATCCTAAATGTCTTAAAAATGTATCCCCTAGATTTTTTTTCTTTTTTGGATTTCAGTTCTGCTTTAAAGAGACCATATTGCCAGGCCATTCATTTCATCAATAATCTTTCCATAAGATTACGTGTGCATTCACTATATTTTAGGCATGATATTTACCTGTAAAATCCTCCCAAAAGCTCTGACTGCTGCTGGGTGCTTGTATATGATGTCAATGACAATCTTTAATATTCCCTTTTGCTCCTACCTCAGCAGCAATATAAAATGTTATGAAATGAGGTGTGGGGAGAAACAGAGGAGCTGTGTCAGCACACACAGTAATTAGACATTCATAAAAGAGGAGAGTGCTATGACATGGAAGGAGGGAGGGGCTATTCTAGGGAATTGACTCTTCCTAAAGTAGTCACATTTGTTAGCAAATTCAAAGGCACATTGAAAGTCAATTAAACAATTGTTAATGGAAATAATGCTGCAAATAAGCATATAAAATACTTGAATTATCCGTGCTTTTACCCTTTTTAAGTTGATGACAGGATCTCCTTAAGTTCAGTTTTAATAAACCTTTCAATTAAACAGTTTAGGGATGCAAACAAAAGATGAAATTGAGTAAAAGAATAATTTGATCATATCAAACATTTTACAACCCAATTAAGGCCCCATTCACACCTGAGCATACCGAGAATGTGCGAACCTGTCCAATTGGTACCTTTTATATTAAACCTAACAAAAACATTCTTAAATGCTATATAAAAATAGAACAATGCAGTTTAGTCTGATGATTCAATAGCATAATGGGAGCTATTTTGTGGTTTGCAAGACAGAGTTGGAAGGCAAGCACCTTCTGTTTTAATAGCAGGGTCAGATGGAGTAGTCATTTTTAAATGCAGATTAAAAAAACCTTTCCCATAATCCTATGCATAATATATTAAAAACATTTATCATTCCATGCCTGGCTGCTTGTGACCAAGCGACAGTAAAAAAATGCTATTATTTGAAAGATCTCTAGTTTAATGTTACTTGTCTTGGTTTGGACTCATTTACATCTCTGTTGTTTCATTGAATATGCTAATCATCTCTCTTGATGCAGAATGTCTAAAAATAACAAGTCAATTATACATTTGGGTTAATGATTTTAATGTTAAACACAAGACAAACATTAACCGTTTTCCCATTGGGTTGATTGGTGAGGACACTGAATGCAGTCATAGAAGAAATGGCTTTGGCTTGTCAGCTGCTAAGCAGTCTTCTATATTACTAGTGACGGAAATGTAAAACATGATGGTTTTTATTTAAATTATAAAGTGCCTCTGGTTATTTGAAAAAGAAACTATGGTCTTTTCATATTTCTCAGATACACATATAAAAAGATGCAACTCAAAGTAAATAATCTTATCAATGTGAGTTAATGTATTAAAAAAACATATTTTCATTATTATTCATTTAACTTTGTTATGGACATGGGGGCAGTCTTCCTTGTTCTCTTATCTCACTGCTGATTGAAAACTGTCTATAGTAATGCTTGATGGAGAGAAACCATGTGATCTAGATTGCCTGGGTTTGGAAACGACAGGGTTTTTTTTTATTGATGGTAAAAGGCACTTTTTGTACTTGAAAAAAAAAATGATTTGTTTATGCACATATGTGTGCCCTGCTGACAGGGTCGGATTTGCTCTCCCTGCCGCCCCATGCCAGGTTCCGCAATGTTTCTTTATTTTTTCTTACTTTTTTTTTTTATCATATACATTTTTATTGGTTTCATCACAGAAGACAATCCACAGTACAGAACATCACAGTATTCGGTGCGCAGACCATAGCATCGACAAGAGAACATGTGTTAGCAGATGTTAATCATGGGTTAAAGATCTAATAATGGGTGATTATAGATCGAAATCTATTGCTTCGGCTGGATAGCTAATGTGGGTACACAGTGGACCATGAGAAAAATGACAATATATATATACTGCATTTGTTCATATGGTATGGCAACCTGGTGAGATATCAGATAGATGGAAGAGTCAGCCAGTATGTTCTCACTGAGGAATGCAGAGCAGGAGATGCTCGGGTCTCACTTCCAGATAGCCGTGGGAGAACCAAGATCTATATCATGCCAGAGGATAAGAATCTCTATGCTTTGTCCAGTTTTGTCTGTAGCTAGCCAGGTAGATTCTCAGTTAACGGCACTACCGAACACAGACAAGACAACACAAGGTGGAGGGGACACACAACTGGAAGAGAGGATCAGAGGGTGGTTGGGGGGTCAGGTGCTAGAGAGGGGGGGGTGAAAAGAGGAAGAAAGAGTGGGTCTGTCTGTACACAGGCGCGAGGGGAGCGTGTATAAGGGTGGGGCGGTAGATTAGTTAAAATAGAGCATAAGCGTCGAGGGGTGCCCGGGGCCAAAAATGTGTCTATCCACGGGGACCAGGTATTTTCAAATTTGATAATTTTATCTTCAATTTGTGCAGTCCGTTTTTCAAGAGTCATAACCCAATTGACATGAGTTATAACACTGGCGAGGCTTAGTGAAGACGTTAGCCAGTTCTTCGCTATTTCTCTTTTGGCTGAGGTGCAGATATGCATGGCAAGTTTAAACTGAGTGCGAGAGAGACCCTCTGGCCTGCAGTTGAGGAGTGCAAAATAGGGGTCCCTGAGTAGCGGTAGCGAGAACAGCGATGATAGGGTATTGAAGATTAGTTCCCAGAGGTCTGAGGCTTGTGGGCAGGTCCACCAGATGTGGAAGAACGTGCCTCGATCGGGACAACCCCTAAAGCAGTTAGGGGAGCAATTGGGGTTAAAGATAGCCACTCTAGCGGGTAACAGGTACCAGCGCATGAGTACCTTATAGTTAATCTAAAGCATGCCTGCACATCTTGAACAACTCCTAGTGTTGTCCCAGGATTGTTCCCAGATATCGTCAGTAATTGTCGTCTCAAGGTCTTTGTCCCATTGTGTCACATAAGAAGGGGGGGGGCCTATCTGCAGGGGAGACTAGTAGTGCGTAGAGGAGAGATATAAGTCCAGGGCTATGTGGATCATTGCATATCAGACCATGGGACCGGCAGGATGTGGGAGTGGAGGATGTGGGGCGTCAGTATGGTGGAAGCAAAAATGTGATCGATTCTGGAGTGGACAGCATGGGGGTGGGAATAATGTGTGTAGTCAGTCTTATTTGGGTTGGTTTCCCTCCAGCAATCCACTAGTGAGTAGGAGGATATCAAATCTCTAAAGGGCCTTGCCATGTGCAAGCAGGCTGGAGAAGTTCTGGATTTATCCCGGTGCGGGTACAGTACCATGTTGGATTCCCCACACATGATGACATGATGACTGCACCCGTCGAGCGGGTGTGTATCTTTTCCAAAAGTTCCCGAAAGATGTCTAGTTGGTCCACATTCGGAGCATAGTATGAGATAAATGTAATCTCTTGATCATCTAGGACAGTGGTCCCCAACCCCCGGGCCGCGGCCCGGTACCGGTGTTTTTTCATTTAATTATTATTTCTTATTATTTTTTATCAATCTTTTTTCACTTAACTTTATTGCTATCACACAGGAGAAAACAATCCCCTGTGTGATAGCAATTGGATGTGACAGGCTTTCTTTATTGACCCTGTCACCTCCAAAACAGGAGTTGTAGCACAGCACTGTGCTCGAACTCCTTTCACAGCTCAGATGGGAAGAGCACAGCTCTCCCCTCTCACTGTGTACATCGGTGGAGGGACAGGAGACAGACTCGGCAGCTGGGAGAAGGACAGAGTCCCGAAGACGGAGCCAGCAGAGAAAGGTAGTGGGGGGGCGGGGGGAGGACAGACGGCAGCACACATTTTACAAGACATCGCTGCAATCACTTGTTAATGAGTGAGCGAATTCCCCACACTACATTTGGTCCTGCCTTCCCAAAGCAGGACTAAATGTAGAAGGCAACTTACCGCCCGGCGCCCGAGACTGTATGTTCCGGCCGTCGGGGGATTCCACGCTGCTGCCACCCCGAGGCCTGGCCTCGGTGGCCTTGTGTGGAATCCGGGCCTGCCTGCTGATTATTGTAAAGTGTAAATTTTGAGTTTGAAAATATTAATTTTTAAATCTACATGTTTTCAAAGGAACAAGGCACTTTCTTTGATAAAGTTTTCATTATTTATTAAATACTTTTTACATTCAAAATGTATCCATTCTTTTAAATGGTTCATACGTAGAGAGAAAGGCGCTCAGGACTTAAAAGAAAAAGGATGCATTCATGCAATGCCAATATTTGCCAATATGCAAATAATAGAATGGACAACAAACACAAATCTACTGGCAAAGCTAAACAGATTGAGATGAACAGAGCCACAGTAAAAAAGGCAGATCATGAAATGCACATACATAGGATCTGTGCAAATGTAACATTGGTGGGAGGAAGGAGCTCATCTAAGAAACTGGTTTGGGGGTCTTACGGAGGTAAAGCTGCATCTGACAGAGGTAATGCTGGTCCCCAAGGGGATCAATCTAAGACAGTTACCAGCAGGGCTTTGATGGAATTAATCATTCCAATCTCTAATAAGATAACAGCTTCCTCAGATATCAGACACTTTTCTGTATGACAGCTGTAAATCATACTTTAGTGGAAGCCGGTAAAACAAAACTGTTTTTCCAAGGCTTAAGGGGCAAGTGTTTGAAAATCAAACATCCATTTGCTCTCTCTTTGAAGCTACAAGATGTTTTGATCTTCTCCCCTAGTCAGAGTTGGCATGTGGTCAATGATCATGCATTCCAGGCTTGGCAATGGATGTTTCTTGTCCAAGAAATGTTGTGCCAGACAGGGTGCAAAAAGAAAGACTCAGCAAGAAGATGATTACATGTAGAGGAGCTTGAACACTTAGTAGTAGCATCCTTGTTTCGGTGGGGGGAGCCAGGATGATCTGTGTGTGCCCAAATATCTCTACAGAAACACATGATGGAAGGTGCAGAGTTAGCAGTATAAAAGGTTTTTCCATTACGGACTTCCCACTGTCACTTAGCATTGCTCAAGAGAGACAATAGATTTGTTTGGTTAAAATACATGACTGAATTTCTAAAGCTTTTGTGTTTATAGGTAGTGCTAACAGCTTCAATCAGCACAACTTATCTTCTCTTTCTGCCCTTCTTTATATTGACAGCTGCAACTGGGGACATCCAAGCAGTGTGGCATGCATATCCAAACTCCCTTGGAGTTCAGAGGGTGCCAAAGTGACAGATCTAATGAAACCTAAGAAAGCAGCAGGGTGAGCCTACTCACACTGTTTATGCTAACTCTTAAATGAGTTTGTATTCTAGGGGACCAATGGGGTTTACTAAATGGATATGTGCATATGGTAATGGGGCTTTTGTAGTAACTGCATGTTAAATATGTTTATGTTGTGATACTATTGTCCATTTAAGTACCACATTAGACTATAAAAGTAGCTGCACATGTGTTTTTTTAAATAAATTGTACTGCTTACTGACTTCATCTAATTGACTCAGTCATTGTGATTTTGATCATAAGAGGGACACCTTGTTTGGAAATGGGCAATGCTACTACTACCTTCTACAATCATGCCTTGCTACCAATGCATCTATATCAAAAGTTAGCTTATAAATGTCATGGCCAAACAAATATTTATCTCCCCCTTCAGCCTTGCTGACTATATATACATATATATATACATACATATATTTATA
>NW_017306672.1:443824-484277 GCF_000935625.1 Nanorana parkeri | reverse complement strand
TATATATATATTATTTTGACAGTTTAGTTTCTTTTTCAAGATAACTGAAGTTTGTCAGCAAATGTAAAAGCTAAGCTGAGATTTGCGTTTTTAGCTTTGCGTTGAAGGAAGTTTAATTAGATGCCTCATAACAGTACTTACTAGTATTTTTTGCAGTAATCTTCCAGCTTTTATTCATGGCATATTCTCTAAAAGTGTAAGAAATGAACTGCATACATTAGCTGTTTGTGTTTTGAAGATTTTTGCTTGTTCAGCTCTGACTTAAAATATGCATCTCTTAGCATCTTCGTCTGTATTTTAATACTGTTCTACACACCTCAGCAGCTGTTAATGCGCTTAATTTTAAATATATGTTTTCCAAAATCAGCTGAGACATTTAAGCGCCTTGCGCTGTCCTGTAATTTGGAGATTTAGTAAAGTGTATGAAATGTTATTTTCGAGTAAACACACCTGTGATGGAAATTATTTCCTTCATTATATTGTTTATGCCATAATAATTTGTTTATAGGACACACTTTGTGATCCAAACAAACAGTAAGATTTTAAATATTTCTATTAAAGGGCATCTATCAGGAAATATACCAGATTTAGGTATATTGAAAGTCAATAAAAATAAAATGATAATATACTCTGTAATGCTTTTAATATGTTTTTTTTGTGTCTGATTTATGCTTTTATATATTCATCTCTTCATTATGATTAATGCTACATCAATCAGAATGGCCACAGTTGAAGTGCAACTTCAGTCAACATTTGTTTAGTTTTACTCAAAGTGGGGGAAGGCTGAACAACCCTGTTAGGTTTTTATTGCTGTATTGGTTCTACTCAGGAGATTTCTTCCTCATGTACTGGTAAAAATATTGTCACTGGAAGAGGAAGTTAAGAGAACTCTTTAACATGAGCAGAGACAGCAGTAAAATATTTTTAAGTGTGGAAAGAAAGCACTGGACTCCTGTGGCTATTTTCTTGGTGTTCACCAACCAACTGTAGTTAAGTATGGTGGAAAATGGGTGTCCTGGCTAATGCGTAGTCAGCTTTCGCATTCCAAACAATCTCCACAGCATTATTGGCTTGACAGTGAACACAATAGATATAGAAATTGAAGTGTCACACCAATTACCTTGTACAAAAACAACTTTCTGCTATTGGGGTCAGGGGGACATACAAGTAACAAACCAAACATACCCCCTTCAGCAGAACAAAAAACAAGGAAACATCTATGTCCAAATGCAATAGTACCAAACTGACTTTCTAGAGGTCTAAACATAAGTGGAAGTTATGGGAACAATATAAATATAATAAATAATTGCATTAAGATAAAAAGTTACTTCATATACCAGAAATGTAGGTGAATTACTAACATACAGAGAGTTAACACCACAGGCGCCAGCACAAATACCTGTGTGGGAAAGGCAAAGGAAAAGCAAAAAGAGTGCCTCCATCATGTAAAAACGCCTTAATAAAACGATACAAAGAGAGTTGAAAACATACTCACCAAGAAATTGGAGTAAACAGGCATAAAGTATGGATCAGCAAACACAGACACTGAAATCATAGAGTTCCGGCACAGCCGACAAGCTGCAAACACTTCTGGGTTGACGTGTTTCAGAGGACACTAAAGTCATCAAAGTGCAATAGCACAGCTCTATGAGAGATGATAAATTGCACATCAAAAATCATATAATATAGTTATGGTTAATATGGAAATATAATAAATTATAATAAAACATAGATTTAGTACCTGGTATTATGTGTGCTTACATTTACAATGAGTCTATGTAAAAACATATACTAATATGCTAACTCTTCTATATTTACCAGCAGTAAAATATTGACATCTAAAACGTATTTAAAAGTCTGCAGGCCCACTTTGATATTTAACTTCCTGCTGAAAGAATCTTGATCCCTTCCCAGTACTATTAGTAAAGTAATTTCCACTGCTTGGAGTATATCTAAAGCAAAAACTGTTTAAAAAAAAAAAAATATTTTGGGTTGTATTGTTAGGTGTTCAATCTTCTTTTCATTTCCTGTTTTGGAGACACGACAGGGAGCTGAACAGAGAGGGTTTAGCTGCCTAGTGGTGACTCCGACAGCAATAAAAAACCTGACAGGTGTTCTAATCTTCCCACCCTTTATCAATTTTTTCTTTAAAAAAGTATAGATATAATTTAAGATGGTATAGAGAGTGCAAATAAGAGTTCAGCTAAAACGTGAGGGGATAGAAAATGTGTGAGCAGATCTGTCCAAAAAAAGGGGGAATAACTAAAAAAAAATGTGTTTGGAACAAGCATACACATTGGAAGATTTTCCCAATTACATCTTAATTTTTTTCTCACACTTTTAGCCTCAGTGACAATGGTCACTGAATAAATAGAGAGTAAGGTGAGTTTGCGGTTTGAACCAATGTTAAGTTTGGCATTAACTTTGCCTGTTTGGCTGAACTTCTCATTTTCAAAGATGTTCGGTGGGAGAACTAAAGCAAAT
Organism: Nanorana parkeri; assembly: GCF_000935625.1. Taxonomy (NCBI): domain Eukaryota; kingdom Metazoa; phylum Chordata; class Amphibia; order Anura; family Dicroglossidae; genus Nanorana; species Nanorana parkeri. The sequence continues at coordinate 481,793 of NW_017306672.1, read as the reverse complement.
CTTCCATAGTGACTTGCAGCTCTCTTTTCAGCTGTGGTCAGGTTCATTAATGTGGCCAATAATGTGTGAACAATGTGCTAGCCCTCTCACTATAATATTCAACTCTCCCAGCAGCCCTTTGTCAGTGTGTGTGGAAAATAGTGTGGAACAGCTGACAGTGATATTGTACTGTACTGGCTAGTGTTCTATCCCAAAGCTATCTAGTGATATAAAAAGTGCTACAGTATATTCATTGGTATATACTGTATTGCCACTGATACATTAAAGTGAATTACAGTTTGTGGGGATAGAGAGAGCGGAGTGTTACCCCACCTTTATTTACCCGAAGACAGACCATTGTATTACTATTTTTTTTTCTGTGTGTCAGTGGCACGTTCTGTTGATGTGTTGAGCTGCTACTCATTTTGTTTCATTTCTTTTTGTTTTTTTCTATTTTCTTTTACTTTTTTTAAGTTTCTTAAAATAAAAAACATACTTGGTCACCAATTTAAAAAATAACTATTTGCTGATGATGTAATTGTGACCCTAACGAATCCAATCATGTCCTTAACCAATTTACATTAAGAACTGTCTCGCTACTCTGCTCTTTCAGGCTACCAAATGAATACCACAAAAACTAAGGCCTTACTGTTGGCATTCTCCCCCACATTCTTTATCGATTTTGGGTTCTTTCTACTTTTACAATTGGGCATCACATAGCCTGAGATACCTGGGTATTCAACTCACCTCCCATCCTTCTTCTCTATATAATGCTAATTATAAACCCCTTTAAACTGTTGAGTGCACTGTTAAAGCAATGGAGGTCATATAATTTGTCTTTGACAGGTAAATTAGCAGCTATTAAGATGACTTTCTTATTTAAGTTACTCTACTACTTTGAAACCCTCACTGTGAAGGTCCCTATATTTGAACCTGCCTCTTTACAGAGAGATGTGTTATCATTTATATGGGATGGAAAATGCCACAGGGTATCTAAGCAAGTGTTATTTGCTCCTTTGACCAGAGGCGGTCTTGCTCTTCCAAACCTACTATTATTATGACACTGTCCATTTGTAAAATATACCCTATTGGTGTTCTTGTCATCCCTTGACAAGATGGTCCGAAATAGAATGACTTTTATTCTATTTCCCACCCATCTGAATGCGCTTCTTTGGACGTAAGTAGTAGATGTACTGAACTCCACTTTACTAGTGTCAATGGTCATCCTTTTTATATACTCCAAATGTACACTCCAGTCTTTCATTTGATTGGTCTCTCTGGACAGATAAAGGCCTTTTCTTGATTAGGGAATTTCTGGCTTCTTTCTTACCTTTTCTACCTTGCAACATAAATGTAAGCTTCCCTCTAAAGCATTGTACTCTTATCTCCAAATTAAGCATTTTGCTCAATCTATTTCTTTGACACTGAATGTCACTGCTTGTACACCCTTTGAGATCTTATGTTGCTCTAACCCATCGTCCAGGGGTCTATTTTCAGGCATTTATAAACTCCTTCTTACCCCTCAACTGGAATTACTGATTAATCATCCTTATATGTGTAAATAGGAAAAGACTCTGGGATAACAGATTACCTAAGCACAGTGGGACCAAATTTGAAATGCGGCTGCCAAGTCTTCTACCTGTTCGCTTTACAAAGAAAACCAATATAAGATCCTATTTTTATGGTATTGCACTCCTGACAAATTGTATGCTATCTCACCAACCATATCTCCCACTAGTGGGTGTGTCATCCGCCCGTGGCATGTTGTATCATATTTTTTGGACTTGCCCTCGAATTAGACCCTTTTGGACCATGGTTCACAATACCCTGACTGACCTTCTTTCTCCATCTGTCTCCTCTGATCCAATACATCTTCTGTTGGGTCTTCCCTTACCACATCTGAACAAATATTATAGGAAACTAGCTTCTCATATCCTTACTGCAGCTCATTGTTTAATTGTGCTGCATTGAAAAAAACTATAAGCGTTAATCACTAAGCTGCCAAAGGCAGCCGAGTAAATTACTCAGCTGAAGTGAACAGAGCCAAACAACGTTCAGCTATTCACTCCGGCTCAGTATGGCTGATTTCAGCCGTACATGGGCAGCCTTCGGCCACCTTCAGTCAGCTGAACATGCCCTGCATGTTCGGCTGAGCCGCAGTGCAGAAGGACTTCGAACAGCTACGGCAGCTCACTAGCTGGTGTTCGCCCCTATTATCATAGGGGCCAAACAGCAGTGAATGAAGAGCCAAATGCCTCCAAGCAGCATTCAGCTTGGCTATTCTGCTCAGTACCTCTGTGGTACCGATCAGAATAGCAAATAAGTGTAAAGAATGTTAAAAAAAGTTTTGCTAAATGATTTTAAAAATGTTAAAAGAAGATGAAAGAAAATAAAGATATTTTAAAGAAAAAAATATATTAAAAAAACAATTGAGCAGAGTTAGCGGTGACAGCTAGCTCCACCCAACTGTTTCCTATTGGCCGGCACCTGCTAGAGTATTTGGCCCGCCTTCAGCAGGCCATTTGCCCTGCTTCGGCTGTCACTTCGGCTCAGTCAAGCCGAAACATATGCCTTCGGCTCGGCAGCTTTCAGGCTTTGCCGAAGAGAGCTGAAGGATCAGCCGAAGCTGCAGCTGGATCCTTTGGCTCTTTTGTGAACAACCCCCTATATCTCCCTCTTCCCTAGACCTCTATGGTTGTATTAAAGCAGTAACAAATATGGAGCTACTGATAGCCTCCTTCTTGGCCAGCTGATTTGAAAAATGTTCCGGAGGGCTTGGCAGCGAAAGGGTTAAACAACACTCCAGCATTGTTTGATAACATTTGGGATCCATGGGATGCTCCAGACCTAAGTTCTGAGATGTTGTGATATCCTTGTTGGTTTTTTTTTTTCATTCAGGTTTCAACCGGCCATGCTCTCTTTCTTCTTTGTCCTCCTTCTTTCTTCTTCTTTCTTCTTTTTCTTTCTTCTTTTTTCTTCCTCTTTCACTATACTTAGGGGTCTATTCACTAAGCTGCCAAAGGATCTAGCAGTAGCTTTAGCTGATCCTTCAAGCTAGCTTTGGCCCCAGGACCCCTTGGGTTCAGTAGAACCGAAGGGTTGCTGTACGGGCTATTCAGTATAGCCCGTACAGCTCCCAAAGTCAGCTGAGCGGCTCATTCGAGCCGAAGTCATATGCCTCGGCTCGACTCAGCCGAGGTGAAAGCCGAAGCTGGGCAGAAGCTGGGCCGAAGCTGGGCAGAAGCTGGGCGGAGCCAGCCATCATCTCACGGCTGGCTCCGGACACTTTCAGAGAGATCAGCGTCCCTGGTTACCAGCTAACCAGGGACGCTGTCATTACACACTGAAAGCAGCCTCTCTGTGTTCTCAGTGTGTAATGACAGTTGTTGTAACTGGTTACCTGGTAACCAGGACCGCCATCTGTCATTCCTCCTCCGGACGCTCTGGGAGTCTAATAGGCTCCCGGCCGCCCGGGAGAGAAACACTATCTCACAGAAAGGTTCACTCTGCTTGATCGAGCAGAGTAAACCTTTCCCTGCTCGTTTTTTTTTCTTCTGACATCGAGCCGTTGGCTGCCGTCAGAAGAAAAAAAAAAATCACTATAGGAATGCATAGCTAGATTCCTAATGGCTATTTCAGTTTGCAATAGCCAATAGCAAACTAGCTATTGCACCCGCCCACTGCTGCTGTCAATCAGCAGAGGGGGAACTAGCTATGCATTCCTATGGTGTGTTCATTTTCTTTTTTTTGATGGCAGCAGAACCACCCCGCCAATCGAAAACAGTTGGGTGCAGCTAGCTGTCACTACTAGCTCCGCACAATCATTTTCTAATCTTTTTTTCTACTTTTTTAACTATTTTTCTATTCTGCTTGGTCCCACAGAGGGACCAAGCAGAACAGCCGAGCTGAATGCCCGATGTACGGCTGATTTCAGCCGATGTACGGCTGGAATCAGCCGTACCAGCCTGAAGTGAATAGCCGAACAGCGTTAGGCTCACTTCGCTTGGGGTCGGTTAGTAACTCGGCTGCCTACGGCAGCTTACTGAATAGACCCCTTAGTGTTTTTGCTGTTATGCAACTTATTTTACATTTATGATAATGTTAACAAATTATTACTATTGCTCTGGTCTTGAGCCTTTTGAACATACAATTCATAACATGTCATTGTATGTCTATTTACAGACTGAACTGCTTTATTTACTGTCTTTCTGCCATCTGTATTTTGACTTTCTTACACAGCATTGCTGTACTGTTCTCGATTTATATACTTTAAATAACATGACATTCTTTTTTTAAAATACCAAAAAGCGTTTTTTGATAGTGTTTTAAGGTTATTGTTTAGGGTTTTGTGTTTTATATATTTTTTTTTGGAGGTATATTTTATTTCTATATATTTTTTTCAGGGTACTTTCATTTTTTATTTTGTTTTTTGAGGTCAGCGGCATTTTATTAAAGTTTGTACACAATACAGGGTGGTGCTGAAAGAAAGATCACAAGCTATGGAATTTTTTTGGCAATTGTTACAGAGTTGAGGGACTGAGATTTATTATATTTTGAAGTGTATACCTTTCAATAGTTTTTACATACATTGGGGTTAATTTACTAAAGGCAAATAGGCACTTCATTTTGCAGGGGATGTTTCCCTTAGCTTAGTGAATGAGGTGACATTTCACTTTGCAAAGAATACCTATTCATGTGCAAGGAAAATGGAAAAAGTAGATTTGCTTCCACATGATTGGGTGAGCAGAGCTTCACCTCATTCACTAAACTATGGAGAAATTTCCTCTGCAAGGTGCAAATTCTCTTGCAAAGTGAACAGCTATTTTCCTTTAGTAAACCCCAATTGTGCCTGCTCCTTCCACTGCTTAATACTGCTGCACAAAAAAATATGCTCTCTTCCCAAAATGACATAATAAAGACTTTGGTCTGATTGCAAATCAATCATATTGGGTTGCTGCTACTGTATGCAAGACAAGGAATAATGTAAAAGTAAACAAAATAATTACACATCCAATTTGTGTGATGTCAGAATATGACATCGCTAATGCAGTTTCAAAGAATCACAGTGTTATATAAAACCATATACAGCTTCAAAGCACCCCCCAAGCATGCTATTTAAGGTATTTTCAATATTGTCCTTTATGCTACATGAAAATACACTATCCCCACTGATTTGTTTTGACAATCCCTTGCCTGTTAACCTTGAAAATGGCTTTAGTAGATTTTAAAGATTTGGATTTATCTTGAAACTTTGGTGCAGTCTGGTGAACATCCCACAAACTGAACCCAGATATGTTTGGCTCATCCCTAATAGAGAGTGTTAATCTTCTCACAGTTGACATCTACAGTGAGAAAAGCCTGACAGAGGTTCCCTACCCTTCCCTACTTTATCCCAAATAAAAAAGTGGCTTTAGATACACTTATAGTTATTAAAATAATGCAAACTAAATATGTATGTAAACATCTGATGATTACATTAATAATAGCAAGCAATTCCTTAATTCCCTTTCATAACTGTTTCACCTGGTTATGAACTTTAAATTAAATGTAAAAAGTTTTATTAAAGTAGCCAAATAAATATTTATGATATGTAGAAGTTGTAAGTGAAATTCCACTTTCAAGTGCTTAAATATTTAGCGTTCTTAATGTTTTCAAAATTAATGAAAATTACTAAAGTTAATTAACTTTTCACAGATAATACCATAAGAGTCAAAAACACTTCACATTTTCTATTTTAGTTAATTTTAAGCAAATGGAAAGTAAATTAATTCTCATTACAGTGGAAGGTAATACATTGTTTAACTTTAAAGCAAAAAGAATAAGGTCAATGGCATGAGACACAGTGGTTAGCAATACTATCTTATAGTTCTCATTTCCTGACCTCAGGCCTGACTAGGTAGTACCGGAATGACACTTTTATGTTTGCATTCTTCAGTTTTTTTAATCAGTTTCTCTACTGTTCAAAACATACTTTTAAATGTTACTGAGGGTGTGCTAGGTTAGTGTTTACTGTGAGATGACACCATTGATGCCTTTATCTATTAAGGTAAGAAAGATTAAGCTTCATTCATTAAACATCAGTAAAATGACCAATTTATTTTCCTCAATATAACACCTTAACTAACAATTAATTCACTATTCCTTCATATTTTCTTTTGCATTTAATATGTACAATATGTTGAATGCACTTAATACTTAAGTTAATAAATGCAGTCATTGATCCTTTTTTATTTTGTAAATTATTATCTAAGTTTAGTCTTACTTAGAGCTCCCAAAACTCTGCTACGGTATATGAGGGAAACAGTCCTGACTTCCCAGTCCCCTGAAGTGGTATTAAAGTCAACAACACAAGCAGGAAGCCCTATCTGGGTGGTGAGAAAAAAAAAAGCTTTTGATCCCTTTGTTCTCAGTTTGCATACCCGGTCTAAGATACATAGGCAGGATTACATTTAAATAGACCCTTTCAAGTCTCTAAACAAATCAAAATGCCAGGTCCCTGTAATAAAAGAGGCAACATACTCAATTTCTCCATTTCTTTCATTTCCTCCGTTGCAGCAGTGCATCCTTCATTAGTCTCTTCTGCACTCAACACTTCCAGGAATTTTAAATGCTTGTGTCCCATCTGTGTGCAGGCACCTGATACTTCCAGAATTAGTGAATGTTAAGGAGACTGGTGAAGGCTGCAATGCTAGAATTGAACAAAAAAAGTTTTTTTCTATACTTCAGTTTATAATGGTATAATTATAGTGTAAATGTGTTTACACAAACTAATGATCACTAATTTGAAACCCCCGAGGCTTGAGAAAGCAGGCAAAATGCATCGCCTATCAATGTCGGATGCTTCATGACCCAGAAATACTCAGCAGCTGTGGCCCCACATGGAGAAGAATCTGCTAAATCAATGTTCAGCCATCGGATCAGATCTCACAGCACAGGTGATTTGGAACTTTTTCTGGAGTGGACTTGGCTCCTTCCATGTAGTGGCTTCCGTACAGAGAACTATCATGGATCAGCAGCTTGGACCAGACTGTAACAGTCGCACGTTGGTCGGAGCTGGTGCCGTTGCCTGTGGACGTCCTGCGCAGGTGCGCCGCGGGCCTGCAGTCCCAACTCACCAGCACCGGAGGGTGATGTCCGCCACCGCCGTCCAGCAACGCCTTGCGCAGGCGCATCGAAGGACTCCTCCTTCTCTCCCCGAGACACATCCACATTGGGCGCAGGCGCGCCACAAAACTCCGCCCCCTCCAGACACAGCACTCGGCTTAAAAGCCGCAGTTCGGGTATTGATTGGCGTCTTCTGTTGAGTGTGCAGGACGCTGATCAAACCAGCTCCCCACTCGCCTCTCAAAGGACCTGACACCTATGCCTTATCTGGAGCCCTCAAGATCAACAAACCGCAAGTACTCTGGGCTATGCCTTTGGTGAACCTTATCACACCTGTAGTAACTAGAGACTCAACCCTGCCTATGGCTATTTAATTGTACTGTCAACTATCAAGCTTCAGTATTACCCCCATGGTGTCTTTTCGAAGTTAACTGCGTGATATCCTGATAACCTACTAATTGTTGAACTGTGTTAATGACTTTATCAATCTTCATCATTCAAATAATCTGTTGCCTCATTGCCAACCATTACTGTTAACAACCGCTGCTACCCTCTGGTGTTGATCCGAGGTACAACACCTTGTGGGCTAGTGCTTCCATTTGTACCATTTAAGCTTGTATACGGGGTATGATGTGTTGCAACTTCCTCTCCGCCTTACTCCAAAACTGGGCATAACGAGGAAGAGTTGCTATCTGATACCCGTCCAATAGCTGTAGCTCCACCGCAGTTGCGATCCACTGTAACCCTAACCCGCACTACAGGCGAGTATTACACAGACTTCCATTTGATGTCAAGATTTTTAAAAATATTTTGTAAGTGCATTACTTTTTACCTTTTATTAAACAGTTACTTTTAAACTGCACTTAGATCTGTGCACTGGGTTTATTAGTCCATTCATGTGCACCTTGCTTTAAAGCTGGTTATGAATTGATGAGTATGTTTACCATTTGTTTTGCTTGTTGGATACCAGCATGCACGCGACCTCCCGCTACAGCATATTTGCTTCTAATCCTGAGGATAGGGCTGTGTGTACACTTACTTGCCTTTTGGTAAGTACTTTACAAGAGTGGTTAACTCAGTACAGGAAGCCCCGTGTGATCGGGGGAAACGCGTCAGGGCAACGTGTTGTGAAAGCTTCCCTGGACACCCGTAGCAGACCCATATGCGGCCAATTAAACTGCACTGTTTCTCAAACTAAGGGACGGAACCAAGACGACCGGGACGCTGTCCGATTTGCAGCAGCTGACCAGCCTGCAAAATCCAGGCTGAAATCGAGAAGTGCGAACGAGTCATTGCCACTCGATCTCGTTCGGCTTTGGGCTTCATTACATCATGGGCTCACCGCTGTGAGGACTCCAGCATATTTCATTCAGCTGTGCGGCCGCACAAGCTTGGAATCTCCTTGGATGTTCCCGTCACGGTTTGGAAACTAAACTCTGCGGGCAAGTGTGAGCACAGATCAGTGGGTGGAGAGTCATTCCCGAGATCCGGGTTTCTTTACCAAACAAAGTTGGATTTTCTGGAAATGCCACTGAGCAGTCTCGTTCCACTGTAAATTACACATCAGCACAGGATTCTGTGAGGATTGTCCACCACTTTAAATCATAAGTGACGTGAGTAAGCCCAGATACTAAGTATCCACATTTGATTGTGGCCATTGTGCTTTCACCAGTGACTATCTACCGCCCAGACTATTATACACACCGGGTTATCCTGAGGGAAGTCATTTTAATTGCTTTTAAATGTCTTGTTGAAGGTGTTTCTATGTGTTTATTCTGTTACTATTAAATTTTGATACACATGTATACTCCATATGTGTAAACCTGTTTATTAGATCAGCTCCAATTAGGGATTTCTGTTACATAGGGGATTTTCTAGTGTTACATAGTTTAATTGAAACCCTGGAGTTTGGTTTTTACTTTTGCTGTATTTGGCGTAGCTCCCTCTGTTCCCCGTAGTTTTTTGAGTTAATTAAGTTTAGCAGTGAGAATGCATAGTGCAGTTAGGGCTTTACCATTTAAAAAACTTATTGGCCAGTGCCATAATTCAGGGAACATAAAAATTAGACATGTGCATTCAGATTCAGACAAACTTGCAAATCAACGAAATTCAGTTGATTCGGCAGTTTGTCTGAATCCAAAATAACAAATTTATACACCAAGACACACTCAAAGATGGCAGCATGCAATCGCAGAATGTGCCAGCGGCCGACATGGCCGTCGCTCGTTCTGCATTTTCAGTGTGACGTCACACGCTAAACGAGCGGTGGCCATATCGGCCGTCGGCACGCCGCCATCTTTGGGTATATCTTGGTATACACCAAGATGGCGGCTCCCAAACATGCAGGAGATATACATACACCAAGATACACTCAAATATGGCGGCGCACAAGCGCAGAACATGCCGGTGGCTGATATGGCCGCTGCTCGTTCTGCATTTTCAGTGTGCACTTTTTGATTCGGAGGCTTGTTGCCTCCGAATCCGAAACAGCAGAAAAATGTGTTTTCTTTGATAAAATGAATGGAAATGTTTTTCATTTTCATCCGTTTTATCATAAAAGAAATGTTTTTGCCGTGCACATGTCTAATAAAAATGTATTTCTTTTTCCATTGTTTCATTGGTCTACACAGTAGTGGTAAATATAAAGCAAACAGCATGATTCTTCCAGTAGCAAATTCTAGTGCTGATCTTTATTAAACATAATTGCTCTACACAAAAAGAAGCAAATATTATCATTGTAGTGTGCCCAAGGCAAACTGATACCTACATATGAGCCTATTATATAAAACGATCCCTTCTCTTAAAAGCAAATTATTGTGGGAGAATATATAAAAGGTTTAATCATTAAGATTGGTGCCATTCAGCAACTGACTCTCTAATATTACATTTTGATAGACCTTTATTAATCCATATTAAAATATTTTTCCACATTATAGCTCTCTTGTGTTTTGCACATACACCAATAATGCACATAAACCAATCATGTTGTCCTCTACTCACTATCTCTTCATCTATTTATCTTATAATATTTTTCTTTATATCTTGCCTAGATTCCTGGTCCAAACTTTACTTGCTTACTAAATCTAGTTTTCCTCTCTATCTTTATACTCCTATACTTGGGGGTCTATTCACGAAGCAGCCGAAGGACTAGCCGTAGCTTTGGCCGAATACAGTATATTGACAGGCTTTATAGCATCCACATGGGAAGGATTCCCTAGGTATTTTATGTACCTAGAATTCACTTGTTTCCTCTTTCTTTTTTTCAAAAAGATTGCGGGCCATATAAAACGATCCCTTCTCTTAAAAGCAAATTATTGTGGGAGAATATATAAAAGGTTTAATCATCAAGATTGGTGCCATTCAGCAACAAATTCAACAAGTTGTTTGAACTTCATGTAGCAGTTAGAAAATATTGAAATTTAAACTTAGAAACACTTCTAAATGGTGATGTAAAATGTATGTCTACAGTCAATTCACACCAAGCTATGAAGCAAATGTGTAAAAAGGGAAAGCAATGTGATGAAATCTACCATATGCTATAAAAAAATGTATGTGTCTATCAGAAGAGTTCCATAAATACAAAGCCTGAAATGTCCCAGCATTTCTTGTAAAATTCTTGATTTCCCTAATTCAAGCAGATTTTCTGTTTACATTTTAGATCATTTGTATATGTGATTGTGCATTTCAATTAACAATGTGTTATTATTTGCATGCATACACACAAACATATTTGCGCATTACATTCTGTATGCAGTCTATGCTTCTTGATTAGTCATGTGGTACAGTGAATGTGCTTTACACATTTTCTTTGTTTATAAACTTCTTTCAGTATGCAAACACTGATTGAAAGCATTGGGGTTGATTTACTAAAAGGGCAGAGCATGTTCACAAGTGATTTTTTTTAACATTGTAAGCAAATTTTCCCTTACCTTGCTGAATGAGATGAAACAAAGTGAAAAGAATAGCTAAGAATACACTATCATGTGCAAGAAAAGTAAAAGGCTATTTACTTGCACAAGATTGGATGAATAAAACCAGGACAAAGGAAACACTGAGCCCTTTACTGACATTTACTGAAGTGACATTTCACAGCCTGTATCTGGGATTCCAGAGTCACTCTAATTACAAATAATCTAATGCAGCAGCTGGTTGACTTCCGCTGAATTTCCTATGAACAGTAGAAGTAAAGAATGTTTTTTAACCTTAAGGAGAATCTGCCAACAGTACCTCTACATTTTATTGAAGCAGATTCAGTAACAAAAAATGTGTTCCTATCCAGAACTAACCAGAACACCAAGCATGTGGGCTGGTAACCCCATAGCAAAGGAGCAGTGAGCATACAGCCCCCACACTGCTGATACCAGCCCACATGCCCTTCAGTGTTAGGGAAGTGCTTTGAGAGGGGTCCTCCCCAAAAACAGTGGTAATCCCTCCAAAGCACTTGTATGTTATTATTTAGTTATATTGAAAAAAAATGAACTATGGCAGTGCATAAGTTTGTATGGAGAACACAGGTTCAGCACTCTCCATAGGCAATCATTTTCATTTTCAGGAAAAAATACAATAATTCAACAGTTAAATAAGGCAACCTTTAGTAAGTAGGTTAAAGGATTGTCAGGCGAATATGCAGAGAAGAACATTCACCCTCCCCTATATAGTGTAAATACTACAGTAAAAACTTTGAATAAATAGTGGTTAAATATTAAATAACACATTTTTAAATAGCTGTACCTTGTTTTTTTCTACTTTTTACTTTTTAATTAGTTTGTGTTTTTATCAAAAGAACAGATCACAAGATAACATTTTAACTTTTGAGTTATAGCCTACCTAAATTTGGCTCCCCTATTAGTTATCAAAAATCTGGTATTTTTTAAAATGCTCAAATAATTGAATAAAACTGGTAAATAACCTGTTCCAGCCTGCCCATCTCATACGGTCTTCTATGAACCTAAAAGATGCTACTCCAGGCTTGGCAGTTTGTGACTGTCTTTTTTGCATACTTCCATGTCCCAGCATCTGTACAAACAAGAGCTACCTTAGCCTGGAAGGGTGGGTGAGGAACTCATTTTGCCACAGCTTAAGCTTAGGTGGCAGAGGACCTGGTCCCAGCACTGCTCAGAGCAGAGCTAGTAACATGTTGGCTCACTAATACTATAATTACTATTATACAGGGTTTTTTAGCACCAACAGTTTGAATAGTGCTTTACAACAAAAAGGGGAAAAGTACAGTTATAATACAATTCCATACAAGAGGATTAAGGGGACCTTACCTACAAGAGCTTACAATCTAAAAGTAGAGGCAAGTTATACAAAAGGTAACAAATGTGAGGCATGAGCTGATGGAAGGAGTAAAAGTACAGTTTCTGGGGAAAGGCAGGACAGGCTTATCCCTGAGTTTTCATGGATCGCCTAAAAACAGACAGAATAGGAAAATCAGGACAGATTGGGGTAGGGAGTTCCAGAGGATGGGGAAGCTCTAGATAAATCCCCAAGCGAGCAAATTTTATGCATTGGGCTATTGGAAGTCAGTGGAGGTAATGGCAGAAAAGGGCAGTGGCTGGCCACTTAAAAGCAGCAACATTCATAACAGATTGAAGGTGAGATAGCCTATATAAAGGTAGAACAATGAGGAGGGTGTTGTAAAAGTTGAGGCAAGACATCATTAGAGTGATTTTAGTAGCTTTGTGGTATAATGTTATTATACAGACTAATGAAGAAAAATGTTTGGTCCCACCTACCGATTAACTGAACTATAAATTGGAAGGTCATGAAGGGGGTGGTCAAACCACTACCTAACTGCCAACAGCTCCAGGCCAAAGGATGGTTGGTATTATTATTCCAATAATATTTTACATGTAGGAATTGCCATAGTAATGCATTTTCTGTGTTATAATGCCATGTTTAGAAATCAGTGATGTTCTGTTGATAAAGCCAACTATGGTAATTTAAATGTCATGAAAGAAAATGAGAATACACTTATTCTCATCTTGTTTCAAGTCTTGTAGAACTGACTTTCTGCCATCCCTGCCATGATGGCCTGTTAAAACAGTCACATATACTGCACATTATGACCCATATGATGGAAATATGTTCACTACAGCTACCAAAACCTGTACAGCCTGTGGCTGGATCCACATTGTGTAACAGCAGGACTGACAGAAGATTTAATATGAATGAATCTTGCAACCACTTTTTCAGGCTTCATTCATTCAGAAGTTGCCATCAGCACACATAATACACAAAGCAGAACCTAGCTATCAGTTTGGCCTTGTTTCATAAATGTATTGTAGAAACATTGTTACTTTCTATTTTGGATACAGGCAGTATGAGTGAAGCATGCAATCACTGTTTAAAGGCTTTATTCCTAAATCCATTGTAACAGTATTTGTAAGATGTACTGTATTTTGGTTGGTGTGTACGTGCAAATAAAATATATAATTACAGCATGAAGCATGCAATCACTGTTTAAAGGCTTTATTCCTTAATCCATTGTAACAGTATTTGTAAGATGTACTGTATTTTGGTTGGTGTGAACGCGCAAATAAAATATATAATTTCTAGCAAACCAGCAAAAAAAATCCCTAAATAATTTGTTCTTATTAACTTATTTTCTTCCCTTATTCCCTCAACTTTTTGTGAGTTTTATGACAATTTTTGTTATTTGTGTTTATTTTTGTAGCACCATAATTATAAAATGCACAAAAGTATAAAAATGCCTTTATTCATCAGTTAGCAAATAAGTTCACAATGCTTAGCATGGGAGACACATGGAGATTGCAGAGGTATAAGCTATTTAATTATTTTGAACCGTGCTTATGGAGCCATGCCCATTTTGCTTTGCAGCGTATTGCAACACCACCGCCCTTTCTTAAAGTGACACCAAACTCAGGAGTTTAACCTTAAAAATGCATTCAAGTACCTTAACTATTACCAAAAATGTATCTTATTTGTTTATCCTACAGCTGTAGATCCTCAAATCATCTCTGAATTCATAATGACACTGTCCTTCCTTCTGGAGGGTGTTTTTGTTCCCAATGCTCCCTGTGTTTGTTGTAAGTAGCCACCACTGCAAGCTTTCTCCTGTGATGGACTACAATTTCAATACAAATTAGTAAACTTAATGTGACATTGTAGTCCATCACGGGGGGTGAGCTTGGAGCGGTGGCTACTTTACAACACAAACAGGGACCATGAGGAACAAAAGTAGCCACCCTCCAGAAGGAAGGACAGTGTCTGCACCAATTCAGAGATAATTTGAGGATCTGCAGCCGAGTGATACACAAATAAGATACAGTATTGTTAATAGTTAAGGTACCGCAATGCATTTTTTAAAAGTTTAACTACTGCGTTTAGTGTTACTTTAAGTTTTTCAATGCACCAAAAGGTGACTGACAGCTGCAGTGATTTCTGGCCCCTATACTGGCATGGCCACTATTCATTCATACATACAACCATGATCCTACAGGTGGTCGGAGGGCACTTTGGCATCTTTGCATTAGATGCTAGAGGATTGACTGCACACTATCTGTGACATCTTTATAAGAAGACCATCAATTGTGGATTATAATTTGACCTGCTAAGGCTACTGACCAGAGCACTTGGGTCCTGGGGAATTGTGGCTTTCTGTTGTCCAACATGAGACTTGGTTCTTGGCCCCTGGTTGACTTGCGGCTGCCTGGTGTCTAACATTTTTTATGTACATTGTACTGGTACACCACTTCACATGCAGGTTTAAGGCATTTTTACTGGTGTTCAGATCAATTTGCTCAATATTACTCATGTTGCAGCTATATTTTTTTGTTGTGTTTGCTTTTACAAATAAATATCTATATATTCATCTATTTCCCCCTTTATGAAAAAATGCATTCTTTATAAGAATGTTCCAAGTGTGAGATTAGGAAATAATCTGTTCTTGCAGCATGCTGCCAGTTCTATGTAGACAAGCATTGAGCAAGTCTTCCACTCTCTGGATGCACAGCCTATGACTACAATTGTGTATGTTCACTAGATTTGGCAGATATTCTATTCTATTCTTTCCTAGATATACCTACTTAGTAATTTAATGATTAATGTTTTTATGTCTCAGATATAAGGAGAATGAATACAAAGTATCACACATTCGTGATAAAAAGCATAAAATATACGGAAAGTAATTTCTATAGATTCTCTGTCAGATGTTAAATGCCATCTGTGTCCATGTTAAAGAGATACACCTTCCTTTTCTGCTTTGTTGGACACCCATAACCTGAACAGAATGAGTGGAAATATCCATAATGGGGACATAGTCAGACTGCAATTAAGCCTTTACCAAGTTTCTAAACCTTCTTTGCTCTTGGCAGTTATTACAATTAATGATTGTCAGCACAGTAAAAGATTCAACTCATCAAATTAGCAGTTAACATACTGAAAAAATATGATCTCATATTTTCATAGTCTCCATTTGGTAAAGTAGCCATTCAGTGTTGAGTCTGTAAGAAATGTCAATTCCGTTTTGCATTCGGTTCTTCACAAACTCAAGTTGCAGAAACAAGTTCCTAGGCTTGTACTATGTCCTGCTAAGCTGAGGTCTCTTCCTCTCTCAAAACCTGCACCACATTCAGCTTATGGTGATGCACTGAGCTAAAGTAAAAGGAAAAACAATAATAATAAAACGTGTCATAAGAAACATTCTAAACATAGTTGAGCATATTTTAGGCATAGTACACCATACTACATAAAGACTTCTTATTTGGAAAGTCCCAATCCTAACTATAAAAAAATACTGTAGATTCCAAATATTTCAATATGTTTGCTAAAAATGCATAAACGTGCAAAGTTCTTGCCTTTCCTAAACAACATTATATTTCATTGCAGTATCATGTTGTTGACTTAAATACAAATACATGTGAAAGGTGCATTTAAAACAAAGTTCTCCATCTCTTGCAGAAGATTTTATTTTGACATATTCTGTCTTGCCTTAATACCCCTGTGCTGTATTCCTTTTATCTATATAATATTCAGTATTTCAAAGTTACCACATTGTGCGATCATAGTGGTTCTCATGCTTTTATTAGCCTTAGTAACACACATGACTTGCATTAATATGATCCTGTGAGTTATATCATTACTTCTTGATCTGAAATTTAAAATGATAAAAACAAAGTACACCACTAACTAATAAACAGTAACATTTACATTTAGAGCCGAAGGCAGCCAAATCAATAACAAAACCAAATAGAATTGAGCCGAACGCCGTTCAGGTATTCACTTCAGCCCTGTATGACTGACTTCAGCATCGTCTGAAATCAGCCGTACATCGGCTGGCATCGGCTCCCTATGGTTCAGCCCAACATGGTTCAGCATGAAGCATGTTCCGCTGAACCGAAGTGAAGAACCCGTTTAACTCAGCTGATCCAACATCTGGATCGGCTGAGCCGAACCTCAGGCAGTTCACTCGCTGACGTTCGCCCTATTCCCATAGGGGCCAAACGGCAGTGAGTGAATAGCCAAACGCCATCGAGCACCATTTGGCTCGGCTATTCTGCTCACTACCTATGACCCTAGCCCTACTCATTCACTAAAGGGTTAAAAGTAAAAAGTAAATAAGCAGACCTGACTTTAAGAAAAAATCCTTTAATTGAAAAAAAACCAAAACAAATGTTTTTGACAAGTTATTTTATTAAAAAAATAAAAACAAATACTTTAAAAATAAATTCACCACCGTAATCCAAAGGTCAATCAGGATGTCCAGCATTGTCCATGCCGACTCGTAAAAAACCTGACGCCTGCTGACCTGCCCACACACGACAAACTCCCGCCACAAAATGACATTGTGACATATGCTGGCAAAATATAAACAATTGGGAAAAGCTAGCAGTGACATCACCACTAGTTCTGGCTAACAGTTTACATTTGTTCCGACATCTGTCAAATTCTTCCCGCAGGTCCCAGCCAAATCAAAACAAATGGGCCAGCAAATGATGTCACGACTAGCTGTGCCCAT
Organism: Nanorana parkeri; assembly: GCF_000935625.1. Lineage (NCBI taxonomy): Eukaryota > Metazoa > Chordata > Amphibia > Anura > Dicroglossidae > Nanorana > Nanorana parkeri. The sequence continues at coordinate 464,728 of NW_017306672.1, read as the reverse complement.
TTGTTGTCATTCAATGACAGGCCACTGTCCTCAGGTCATTTGAAGGGGCTGAAGGAATGTGGCCTGATATGGTGCAGGGAGGGGGGGGCATGCCAATTTTTGTTATTATTTACATTTGGGAGGAGAATGGTCTGCTACGGCAGATCGCTCTCCCAGCTCCGGCTGTAAGTTCGGCTCAGCTGAGCCAAAGCATATGCGTTTGGCTTGGCTGAGCTGTACAGCTGCCTTACGGGCTATTGTGAATAGTCGGTACAGCAGCCCTTTGGTTTGGCTGCTGTGCGAAGTGAGCCGAAGGATTAGCCGAAGCTACAGCTATATCCTTCAGCTCCTTAGTGAATAACCCTCTAAGTCTTGTTAAACTGAAATTAACTACATTGTATTGTGATGGTTGGAGAAATTAGCACACATGGTGAACACTCAAAGACGAGTCTTGAAGCCACTTTAACATAACAGGACAGACTTTTATTTCTTAAACAAAAGAACAACGACTTTCTTCAGTAATAAGACAGGGTCCACTTGTATTTCAGCAAAACCGAATGTATGACTTAATCTCACCAACTCCTGGTTGTTGCACATACTCCTTGTGTCCCAGTCCCTGCACATTAGGGTTTTTCTTAACAGAGCCATAGTCCACCTCTTGTGGGACTCTTAAACACATCCCTCATGTGTCACTGGCTCTCTAAGTCTCCTCAGCTGTCTCCCAGGTGCCTCCAGCACACACAGTCACCTGGCTCCCCTCTGACTTCTGGGTGGAGTCCTCCTGACTCCTGTACACCTCTGTTCCTCTTCCCAGCTGGAGCCCTGAACATCAGCCAGCACCCTTTCCATAAGGGCTGTGCACAGGTGTGCAATCAGTAGGTGCTGGCCCCTACTAAACCACGGACCAAGGACTGGAGATCTCATCCCTCCCAATCTCTTTGAAATCTTTCAGTTCTAGGATCCCATGCCAAATCCATAAAACCTGTGAAGAACTGCAAAGTCAGCTCTTTCCCCGTACTAGAACTTGCTTCCTGGAAGTGCTCAGCTCCTCTGGCTGAGAGTCCTGGGTGACTACAACCCCCAGTTCTACTGTGGGATTGCCACACAATACCACAGTATATACAGTATATATAAGGTGATTTTTATTCACACAGAGAGTAATGTGCATTCAATGTAAGTTTGCCAAACAAGTTTCATAGCTATTTTTAAATGTTTTTTTTTTGAGCATGTAATTTTTATTGGGTTTTTTCAAAGCAAGTACACATGAGAAGACATCATAGTAACCCTGTACACAAACAGTATAGTAAAGGTCAGGTGGTTTACACGGTTACAGAGTAATGCAGGCAATAAAGAAAATAAACAACTGTGACATCATCACAAGGTCATTATAGCCGCCATTTAACAAGCCATTAACTGAATGGTAGTTCACAAAAAGAGAGAAGAGGACAAACATAGACAAACACATATCGCTTCATCGTAGGGTTCGAAAGGGCCCATTGTGGGAGTGCACCAGAAAACAGTGGATCAACATTGAAGATGGGACAAACTGCATGACAAGGGTCGAGGAACGTCGGACATAGGAGCAGAACAAGGAAAGCGAGCTGGTTCTCCACCATCTTGGTTCACAAGTAGTCAGTGCAGCAGTGCAGTACCTGGCGGGAGGATATCGCTGGGAATGATATCATAATACATCTAAAGCTCCCAAGGAGCCGTCTAGTTTGGCTATATCGTACCATTTGGAGGATCGGAAGGACAGCATAATGTCCCTAAGTTGATCTAAGGATAGTGTTGCGGTGAGGAAAGCTGACCATGTATGGAAAAATTGTCCCGTCCTTTTTTCATTGTGTAGGGAATCGGATTTGTCTAAGAGCATGAGTCTATGAAGGGTGCTGGACAGATCCATCACATTTGGGATGGCAGGGAGCAGCCAATTGGTAAGGATGGTTTTTTTGGAAGCCAACAGGCAAAGATGTTCCCAGCGAGAAATTGGAGGGGCCGTCATTGAGGGATCTTGGGGTATATCATGTAGTAAACAGAGGGACGGTAGGGGTTCCCTCTCCCCACCAGATAATGAGTTCATATAGTCCACAACCCATTGCCAGAAAGTAGCTATCTTAGGGCAAGACCACAGCAGGTGAATTAGGTCAGGGTGGTGGATATTACATTTGGGACAGTGTTGCAGCCAGTCAGGTGAGGCGGACTTAGGAACGAAATTAAAGGCGTAGTACGCTCGGTGGAACAGTTTAAATTGGAGTTCACGCCAGGATTCACAAATGACATGTTTCCTAATTTGCTGCCATCCCTTCAAGATACTAGCATAGGTGTCTTCCAGGGATTGGCCTATAAGCTGGGCCCACAATTGTATAAAGGCCGGTATGAAACTATCTGGCTGTTGATGGATATCCCGAAGGATAAGGTAGAGGTTAGACAGGGATAGCCTGGTGGTCGCGGGAGCCATTATTTGTTGGAAGGCCTGCGGGGAGGAGGTGCGACCTGGTGGGGGACAGTGGGTGCGTATGAAGTGTGAGATCTGGGCGTACTGTAAGAAGTGGGATGGAGCAATGTGGTATTTAGAGATCAGGTCATTGAAGGCCATGCATTCTCCTTGGGGCGTGAGTACATCACGTATAGTGCTGATGCCTAATGCGGACCATGTCTTGAAGACCAGGGAGTCAGCCCCCACGGGGAAGGCCGGGGAAGATGTTACGGGCATCCACGGGGAGATAGTGCCTGGCATATGGAACAGCTTCCTGACTTCCCTCCAGGCGATTACCGTGTCCTTTACGAGGACATGCGCTTTTAAGTGAGGAGGCAGGGAATGCAGGGAGGAGTGGAGTGTGCCAGCTAGGGACCAAGGGTACGTCAGTTGTTGCTCTAGGAGCGTGTTTGAGTAAAAGGAGGTGTTGAAAACCCAATCCCTTGCATGTCGGAATATACTTGCTAGGTTATACAATCGGATGTTTGGTAGATTCATACCTAGGTGTGATTTAGGATTTTGCATTTTTTGGAGAGCTATGCGAGCCTTCTTGCCCCTCCAAATGAAGTGGGAGAAGGCCCTGTCCAGCAGTTTCGTGTCCCTATGTTTAAGGAGTAAGGGCAAGGTCTGTAGAGGATAAAGGAGGCGAGCAAAGCTCACCATCCGTATAAGATGGCACCTACCGGTCATGGACAACGGAAGATGCTTCCATGACGACAATTCTTGGGTAATTTTATTAATAATAGGGGTAAAATTTAAGGCATAAAGGTCTGACGAATTTCGGGGTATCTGTATCCCCAAGTAGGAGAGGGAACGCTGTCTGAGTTGGAGCTTGTGGGTGGCTATAACCGATAAGAGGGTAGGGGAGGGTTTTTTTGACAGTAGCATTATTTCACTTTTGTCTAAGTTAATTTTAAGGCCAGAATATTGTCCGAAGGCCGCAATGTGATTTAACAGGGTCGGGATCTGTGTTTCAGGATCTGACAGGACCAACATTATGTCGTCTGCAAAAAGCATCGACTTGATTTCCGAGTTTCTCAATTTATAACCTGTGAATAGCGTAGGAGAGAGCATGGAGCGAGACAGTGGCTCTATGGCAATATTAAAGAGCAGGGGAGATAAGGGACAACCCTGTCTAGTGCCCCTGTGCAGTTGAAACCTGGGCGAGATGGATGTGGAGGTGAAGATCCTGGCCTCAGGGGACGTGTATAAAGTGGAGACAAAATGCAGAAAAGCGCCATGGAAACCCATCTTTAGCAAAACATTCTGAAGCCATTGCCAGGAGACGCTGTCAAAAGCCTTCTCCGCGTCCAGAGCCAATAAGGCCAGTGGGCGCGGAGAAGGTCCCGACAGCCTCACACCATCAAGGGCACACAATATCTTACGAATGTTCAGACCCGCAGAACGACCTGTAACAAAACCAGCTTGGTTATCAGATATTAAGCGAGGCAGAATAGTGGACAATCGGTTAGCCATGATCTTAGACAATAGTTTAGCGTCAAAGTTCAATAATGAGATCGGGCGGTAGGATCCTGGCTGAAGAAGATCTTTACCTTTTTTGGGTATGAGTCTGATATAAGCTTCATTGAAAGTGGGGGGATAGGAGCGACTAGATAGAATGTGGCGGAACAAGCTGAACAAGTGTGGGGACACCTCTTCCGTCAGAATCTTATAGAATTCAGAAGACAGACCATCGGGTCCTGGTGCTTTGGTGCAGGGGGATAGACGTATGCCTTCTTTAATTTCCTCTAGGGTTATCTCTGAGTTCAAGAAGCTCACATCGTCTGCTGACAACACGGGCAGGGAAAGAGAATCTAGAAACTCCAAACCTGCTCCTGCATCAGTGTCATCTGCCGCGTAAAGGTTGCGATAATAGGTACAGAATACATCTGAAATGGCAGCAGGATCAGAGATTATGTTGCCCGCCTTGTCAGACAATTTGAGAATGTGAGAGGTAGGTATATTCCCCCGCACCAAATTGGCCATGAGCTTACCTGATTTGTCTCCAAATCTAAAGAACTCTGAGGATTTATAAGATCTAATGAGGCGGTCATATTGGAGGAGCCAATGATCGCACTCCTGCTTAGCCTGTATCCACCGGGTTCTATCAGCCTCAGAGAGAGTCAACTTGTATCGCACATAGGCCTCCCTGGCCTCGGTACAAGAGGCTGTATATTTATGCCGCGTGGCTTTTTTACGTGAGGTAACATAAGCCAGGATCCTACCGCGCAACACCGCCTTGGCGGCTTCCCAAAACAACGTAGGCTGATCCATGTGCACGGAGTTATGCGTGAGGTAATCCGACCACCATGTTGTAAGTTCGGCTCGAAAGGACTCATCCTTTAGCAAGTAAGCAGGGAATCTCCAAGAGATTGGGGAAGTAGGGATGGTGAGATCTTGGACGGATAATGTTACTGGGGAGTGGTCCGAAACAACCATGTTTTCAATGGATGAGGAGCGAGTCTTGGCCAGAATGGATGGGGATAAGAGGAAAAGGTCAATGCGGGACATGGTACCGTGGACGTGGGAGAAATGGGTGAAGTCCCTTTCAAGGGGGTGAAGAAATCTCCATGCATCTATCATACCACTGGCGGATATCAGAGCGCCCAGGTGGTTGTCATGCGGTAAGGGTATTTGCTGAGAGGGCCGGGTGCCGCCCGATCTGTCCTCTGGCGGAGATGGTACTGCGTTGAAGTCCCCTCCGATTATACGGTGAGTGTTCATCGGTGCTTGTGAGGATTGAGATAGTATGGATTCAAAAAATAGTCGGTTGTCTGAGTTCGGCCCATATACGTTCCAGATGTCAAGCGTGGTGGAACCCAAGAGAATGGAGATATAGGCCCATCTTCCCTCCTGCGGATCACATCTTTGGGATAGGATTGTGTGGGGCAACGATTTGCGTAGCAGGATGAGCACCCCAGCAGATCTCCCTTTGGCAGGGGCGCCCACAACCTTGCCCACCCATGACTTCTGCATGCGGAAGAAGTCATCTTGAGGAAGATGGGTCTCTTGGAGCAGGGCAATATCTACCTTCAATTTCTTGAGGTGACGTAATACTTGGGTTCGTTTCTGTGGTGATTTAAGACCCTTGACATTCCATGTCACTATATTCAATGGGGATCCCATAAGCGGTTGGGCTGATGATATAATGAGTGATCATGGAATCGTGAAGGCGCATGATGGGGGCAGATGAGTGTCCCTTCGCTCTCACCCACCACCCTTTTTCGTGTCCCAAATGCAACAGATCCATCAGAGAAAGGTGCTAATGAAGCGGTGAACTCCTCGTGGGTGGGAGGGCCTCGTGAACCACCTCCCAGTGCCGATGAGGCCAAAGTGTTTGGATGCAGCGTACATGAAAAACGTGGAAACAAAAACAATCTAATGCTATAACTGAGTGCTAACATCAGTAGCAGGGTCAGTTTGCGTAAGCGACCTCCTTTTTTCCCAATGAGGGATGCAACAAGAAAAAGCGTGTGATACAGCTTGTTCCTTCAAGCTGCGCACAAGCAGTAGAGAGAGAACTGAGTATTAACTGCAACAACAACAAAGCAGTTCTCAATGTCCTGAACTATCAAGTATCAAGCTCCGTCCCGTGGAGCACTTGGAGGTGATATGGAATAGAGATACACCGTCCAGGCCCTCAAGCCTTTTTCTTCCGCGGGGGGCTTTTGGACGGTGAGACAAGGGAGGTCTCCCGCGGTGCCATCATGAACTCCATAGCCCTTGTTGCTGACATGAATGATTCCACAGCGCCGGTTGGAGTGGAGATGCGGAGCACGGCAGGGTAGGCCAATGTGAATTTGATGCGACGTTCCACTAGTAATCTGCACACCTCAGAGAACGACTTGCGCTGTTTGGTTAGGGCTGCCGAATAGTCGGCAAAAAGCAGGAGCTTGTGACCTTCCACCACCATGTTGCGCTGGGTTCTATAGGCTTGAAGGATCTGTCTGCGGTCATTGAAGTCCAGGTAGCGGACTATCACCGGTCTGGGTTTTTGATGGTCTCTAGGGGCACCCACTCTGTGCGCACGTTCAACCCTGCACGGGGACGGCAGGCCCAAAGCCTTTGGCATGGCCACTGCGCAGAAATGTAAGAGGTCCCCAGGGGGAACCGTTTCCGGCAGGCCGATGACCCTCAGATTGTTTCTCCTGGATCTATTCTCTAGATCGTCTACCTTTTCCATCAGGAGATGGATGGTGTGATTAGAGTTTTCGAGGGACCGCTGTGTGCCATGAAGCGAGTCCTCCAGGTCACTGACACGTTGCTCTGCCGTCTGCAAGCGTTGGCCATGAGACTCTATTGTTTGCTGCAAAGGGCCAAGCTGCTGCTGTATCGCTTCCGTCACTATGGCCTTCATATCAGCCTTGAGATAGGCAGCAACAGCCGCCGCTATGTTCTGGTGTTCCGTCTGCAGAGACGCAGTGGGAGAGGGCTCACCTTCAGCAGCGTCGTCAGGGGATGTCAGCATGTCGTCTGTCTCCGCCAGCTCCACCATCTTGGATGTCTCGGAGGCGCCGCTGGAAGAAGGTAGGATTGCCCTTCTCGTCGGGTTCGGCCGAGAAACAAACCTGTCCATGTATGTGGATGACTCGTTCTGGTGATTCCGGTGATTGCAGAGCGTTGTGAGAGAGCCGAACGGTGCACTCGATAACTGTACGGGACGGAGCGATGTTGCACATGACTAGCACATTGGGCGCCGGAACCGGAAGTCCCATTTTTAAATGTTTAAAACAGAACTTGGCTTTAACAGAACAGGTGCTTGATAGATTTTGAACTATTAGGCTGATGTGACTTCTTGCTCCCTTAAAATGCTGCTGCTTTCACATTGACTGGATGGATAGTTATAGCATCATGAGTAATCGTGAGTCACTGCTCCGTTAACCTTAATTATAAAAGGAAAGTTAAAAGAGCCAGCACGTAAAGCACAGTCAATTATATATAGTACTGACATAAAATCAGTATGGGCATCAGCTCTGTGTTTAAGAGCCTCAACATTATTTATGCATTTAAAAATACATATATTACATTTTTTACTGTATAATGGGGTATAATCTTACAGAACATCTGATGTTCATTATTTAAATATACATTTGTATTTAAAATAGTGAATGAAATGAACTCCAGATTTTCTTTTATAGAAAACCAAAAATTATTGCCTACAGGACCCTGATATTTACTTATATTTATATGTGGAGCTGAGACCTGTGAAGTGTCAAGATAAAGTGTGTCTTAGTCACTTCAAATGGAAAATTCTCGAAAAAGATGATTGGTTCTGTATTGGTAGGTAAAAGTGAAATACAGTGTAGATCTATCACCTGTTTAATTACCTTGATGTTGCAAACTGCATAGCTATAGAGAATATATTACATGTATTTTTCTTATTTGTGATAGTCAGGACTAAAAAAAGAAAATAAATATTATTTTCTTTCTTCATGTCTGGTAAATAGGAACATTGCAAATGAGTAGATTGCATTCTCATTCACAGCCAACAAATGGATATCTAGGTTTTGACATGTTTACCTGTCTATTCATATTTGCTTTGCAGAAATAAAGCCCATTGTTTATAGAAGTGAATAGCTTAAGCTGAATCAAAGGCGTGACTCCCCCCCTCTCATCCCCTCCCTGTCTGTTCGCTCTGTTCAGATAGGGCTATGAGAAGTACAATCAGAAATAGAAAGAATCTCAAAGTGAACAGATTATGTTGGATTCTCTCTGTTTATTAAACTGGTGTTGGGGTGTCAAGAGTGCACAGTGATAATTGCATTTTTGAAAAAAAAAATTATACATCGTAAAAAAAGGTATAAAATATAACATTAAAAGCTATAAACATTAAAAAGTTAAACCATTATATTTTCCTTTTAATCTGTCTTAAAAGGACAGGTAATATCATCTAATCACATGTGAGAAAAACCATTCTTCAAAATGAGCCAAAGAAAAAAGTCCAAAAGAAAGACTAAAGCTGCAATGGTGAGAAGGCATTTAAAAAGACACAGCAGGGACATAACAGAGAAATTGTAAAGCAGGGGCTCACAACCAGGAGGAATAACAGAATCTTTTGAAGTAGGATGGCGTCCACCCTGGGGTGTAGCTCTGGATGGATTATGTGAATAACCGCAAATTAATACGGAAATACATGATCAATCTGTCTTGCATTAAGTTTCCTTGTTTCCTATTATGATCCTGCCTTAAAGTGTAACTCCAGGCACCATCATTTTGTTAGCTTTAGTGAAGATATTATTTGTTTAAAACTGCTGGTAGTAATTTCATGCTGTTTTTACATATACATTAAAAAGATTGTGTTTAGTTTTTACAGATAGTAACCCCCTATACCCCCCCCCCCTTCCCCCATCCCCCACACAGATATCAGCACTGCAGGTCTCATAGACACCAGTGCTAGTGTTCTTTCTGTGCTTGACCATTTACAAATGATGGGGCCATACGTTTTGTTGTTCTACATAGCTGATCCTATTAATTAGGGATGTAGCTACATTCTATGACCTAATTAGAATATATTTCTATAGTTGTTACCAGAGACATTTGTGTGCAAATATTGTATAAGCTCAGTTGAGGTTTACACATTTTTATCTTTCTGGTCCTGTACCCCATGTTTGCTTTTGCTTTGAAATTCCTTAAAAACCTTGCTCTTATTTCAAATTCTACAATACTGAGTAACAGCCACAGGTGTCCTCAAACAGATCTGTATTGCAGTGGAAGAGAGGAGGCATGTCAGACTAGTTCATTAACTGAGTCCTTGTTCCTAATAGCACTAGGCCTAATGCTGCAGCCTATTGGACTGCACAATCCTATTTGGACAAGTTCAACTGATGCAATAGGAAAGTGGAGGTAAGACAAATATTAAATTGTGGTTGTTAGTGCAATGCCTATGTGACTGTAAATCTTATTTATGACTTCAATTGGGCTTTATGTACAGGTACACTTTATCAGGATATTTAGTGAAATGGTATACATTTAACACCAGTCTAATAAACCCTGGAAATTATTAAAAGAATTGTCTATTTTTTCTTCTTGTCCTTTTCATATTTTCAGTACTTTAAAGACTCAACCGCATTAAGAAGATCTGTCCATCCCAATTAGGACTGCTGAGTGCCGAAGCTGTATTTTCCTCCAACAATGCTTTTCACAATGCATGAACAGTTGAAGGAATATTCCCTTTACTCAGGGGAAAAGGAATAATCTACAGTCAAGATAAAAATGACTTAAATTGACTTAATGTCTGACATAATGTCAAATCGGGTTACCAGAACTTGCAGAAGGTTTGAACTTTCTAATTAGCTCCTCACACATGATGTTAAACCTCTCATTGCTGATAGGCTAGGATTCACTGACGAATGGAGTTACAGTACTTGGTGTGTAACTTCTAGTGTGTTGTACAGAAAAATAGACCTGAGAAAACAATGAAAGCTGAATTCCATGCAAACAGCTAAACACAGCTGAAATACATATATAGGAGTTGTTTAAACTTTCAAAGGATTTGTATATTTGTTCAGCCAATCTTGAGATTTGCACAGCCCTGCCAGCTTGGGGACCCGATTTTCAAATGAATTAAGTTTTGTGCTTTAAATGTTTTATTCTTGGTATCCCTACCCAGATTGTGATTGACAAGGGCGATCGGGCATTCTGTGAGAACTTAAGTGAAAGTTTTTAAGTCCAAATCTAGTTTGAGATTGAGTGGTAGCTATGGCCTTGTGTTGGGTATTTCCCTTCTTTAGTGATTGCTGATATGAGTGCATGTAGAGAGTAGAGCAGGGAATTGAATATCCTGCAGGATTAAGTTAAATGCTTTAGTGAACCACAGGACATGTGTGCAAAAAAAAATATTCTATAGTTTTGTTTAAGCTAAGCTATCAGGGCTTGAAGCCTTGCCTTTCTGCATAGTTTTAAGCACCTCCACAACTTCAGAATCATAGATATCACTTTTCATGGAATCCTTAGCTTGTTCAGATAATTTTGGTAAATTAGTGCTGAAGAGGTAGTATTTTTTGGCAGCTTCCCGGACTATTTGTGCGAGGGCTCATCTGAGCAGAGGATTTTAGAAGTCCCTAAAGCATTCTGTGATGTCTTTTGATTTATGTACATTCAGGCCTCAAGAGGAGGAGATTTGATGGATGTAAGACCATAGTTTCCCACACCTCTGGAGGTTATGACAGGGGATGTAAGGGCATGGAGTGGCACAGGCACTGGTGTTGTTGGCAGAATAAATTATGCAAAAATGCTTTAGTATGTTGAACAGATGTTCAAGTCTGCAGGAGCAGGTTGAAACCAGAAACCTCTGGATGCTGGAGCAGGTATGTAGTTGGAGGGCACTTGGCCAGGTTCAGTGACGCAGAGCAGTCAGAACATGAAGCAAGACAGTGTCAGGATCATAAGCCGGGGTCATACCTGAGTGACTAGAGTCTTGAGAAGCCAAACTGGAAGTCAGCACAGGTAAGTAGAGTTTCAAAATACTGGATTAGGAGGCAGAAGTGAAGTCACAAGCCAGGTTCAAACACAGAAGAGCAGATGCACAGGAGGAAACATGTTTAAATACATCTCATGTTTAAATACCACCTTCATATTCCCTAAGGAGATTCTAATCACTGGCACATAATCTGGAAATCCTGATTCTTATTTCATGGATTTTTAGGGGTGTACTTACTTTTTCCAGGTGACAAATCTGCATTTTTTCCCAATTCAGATTAAGAGAATTAATACTTCCCAACAGAGTTTATGTGTGATTTGTTCAAATATATTGCCTTTCTCTGTATGCACTATTTAAATGAAGATCTAATGCATAACCTGTTCAAAGGTGTTGAAAAAATATAAACAATCTCCACGAGGTGTACTTACTTTTTCACATGACTATCTCTCCTAAGTACAATAATATTGGAGGTGTAGAGAGACAATATTTTTTTATCTGGACCATGCTATTGATTTATTCACCACTGACTCATATCCTGAAGTTTAATAATAATAACAGAAGAGCCGTGTAGGAGGACTTTATAGTACATCTTTCCGCAACCTAAGCGACAGTATAACTATATAAATTGCATCTGTGATTCAGTAAAACAACGAATACATTTTATTTTATTGAACACTGCACATACATAATTCTGATTTTAATGCTATATATAAAAACCATCTTACAGAGAAACTGTGGTATAAATTATATTACTGCATACTTTTCAGACATGCTGTACTCTACATATTTTTAAGTGTTTATTAGTAGTTAGGAAAGTGGAACAACAACTGCTCTGATGAAATATCTGCAATTAACACTGCCTGAATTTCAAACTAGCATAATCTCTTCTACACTAGAAAAAAGATTGCAATTGTGAAATAATTATAGTTCTCTATTTTTTACTAATAGCAATGTGTCAACATATCATTGCTCTATCATTCATTCTATATTAAAGTACAAAGTGAGCTTTCTTAAATCAATGTTTATTAATTGATTCATCTTTTGCAAGGACCAGACAAAACATTTTATTTCTGTTCATAATAAAAAAATACACTGCAAGACAGTCAAGACTATATAAAAAAATAGAGGTTTTATGTTTACTATTCTTTATTTTACATCATTTTCTACTATACATATATTTTAAGTAAGTTTGCATATAGCAATATTAATTCATTTTTTAAATTGACTATATATGTATATATATGTTACTTATATATCTATAGTCTATGCTGCATATATCTAAATGTAACTATGATTTTAAATTTTCTTTAAAGGATTATTTTGTACTATCCCAGACTAAAACCTTTACCTAAAAAATAAATGTGTTATTTTTACGGTTTCATTCAACTACATTTTTAACTTTCATGGTAATTCATCATAAGTGTTCTTTCTGCCAGTGAAAAACAGAAATCAGTCAATCTGTACTTCTGCCATGAACTGTGATAATTAGGGGCTGATTTACGAAGCCCAACACGCACACGCGCAGGTTGTTGCACACGACTAGCACATTGGGCGCCGGAACCGGAAGTGATCGAGTTTCATTTTTAATGTCCGCGGTGTTAAACCCCCTTCCTGTCCCGGCCATTTTGACGTTTATTCCGTCATGCAACGCTGTACTGAAATAACGTTTATATCATTTTTTGGAGATAGAGCTTTCTTTTGGTGGTATTTATTCACACTACGGGTTTGATTTTTTTTTATTTTTAATATATTAAGGAAAAATTACCGGAAAAAAACAGTTTCCCCTATATTAAATGATAAAACATTTATTATTACCCAATTTTTTGCTGAAATATAAAAGACGGGGTCACGTTGGGTAAATAGACACTACACACGTCAAGCCTTAAAATTGCGCACGCGCGGGAAACCTCAAAAAACTACAATACCCAAAATTGGCCAAAGGCGACGCTTTAAAAGCTTTTACCGCTCATCCGTTTAGTGCTATCAGTGATTGACAGCCCTAGAATGATTGCTCTCACTCCGACGTTCGTGACAATATGCAACATGGGTAGCGCAATTGTCATTTTCGCACATCGCACACATGGCGCATTGAACGCATATTTACGTTTATATGTGTGTAAATGTGGGGGTGGGGGACTTACTTAAAAATGTTGCTTTTAAAAAAAACATTATTTATATGTCACTTTTATTCTTTTTTTTAACTTTTTTTACACTTATTGTTATTGCTATCACATAGGGGGATAACAATCTCCCTATGTGATAGCACAGGTACACTGACAGGTCCTCTTTATGGAGGCATTAGGGGTCTCTAAGACCCCTGTCACCTGGGGACCCCAAAAGAAGCTGATGAAGCAGAGATCTGCTTCATCAGTTTCTTCTCTCTGGCTATAGCAGCCAGAGGACTGACAGGTGAATGCCGAAGTGATATAATACACATCACTTCTGCATTCAGACCTCGGAGGGAGATCAGCAAGGAGGAAGATGCTGACCTCCCTCCCACATTACCTCCTGATGTCCTCCCGAACCGCAGATGGACTAGCGGAGCCCGGGATTGATGGTGAGGGGTCAGAAGGTGGGGACGGCAGCGGGAGCACTCGAGGGGGGGCGCGCACAGACAGCACATACATACAATCGGCAGGCTATAGAGCCGCCGATCGTATGTATATCAAACAGCCGTTAACGGCAACCCGCCAGTGTGAGTCTGCTGTCTGTCCGTTTTTTCATAACGGGCGGACGGCAAGAGGCTAAAGGTCTAATGTTAGTCTTAGGCCTGGTTAACACCTGCACATTCTGAGGGTGACTGGCGATGTGCGTGATCGCCATGTGTCTGTGGAAACGCGCCAAGACGCACTTGCTGTGCCATTTGATTTCTAAAGGCACCCCAAATGCGGCCAGAAAGCAGTGAGATTTTCTGCTGCGTTTCCATGCATGCAAAAGCAGCCGAAAAATGCATCCCGTGCATCGCACAAAATAGTGGAGGAACCATTTTGCTGTGTTTGCCACGCAGATAGCCTGGTAATATTCCCTTCGCACACCAAACCGATGTACCCCAAAATCCAGCGAGTGCTGGAGCAACTGGTGGATGGCCCCACAATGTACGATCTAGAAGATATGTTGTCCGCACACCATTCTGCTTCGGAATGTCTTTATTTGTATTCCTTTAGCATGACATGTGAATGCAAATGTGTATTCCTTTAGCATGCACATGTCATGCTAAAGGAATACAAATATAAAAGACATTACGAAGCAGAATGGTGTGCGGACAACATATCTTCTAGATGCCACGTAGATATGACCACTGAAATTAATGGAGCAGCGCGGCAAATGCATGAACATCTGAACTGCGCATGCGCCCGCCCCAAGATCTTTTGCGGACGCCCAAGACATTTTCAGATGTTCGGACGGGAGCGCGCTGTGGAGACACAGGTAAGTATGAACCCTTTGCAAAAGTTTTTTTTTAAAATGGTTCTGCATATATCTACTGCTTGCCAGCAGTAGATATATGCAAAAAAAGTGAGGGTTTGATAACCCTTTAAACTGACATTAAAGTCAAAAGATTTTTCCCTCCCCCCAATGTTAGTGTCAGCACTTACCTTAAATGATGTCTCTTTTTCCGATCTTCCTCTTCTTTCCTGATGTTTTCAGCCTTCTCTCCTGCGGTGCGGCGGCTCCCTGATCCAGCCCTGACTGCTCTGTCCCTCAGATCCAGCGGTGTCTGCATGCGGGTGCACGCGTCCATAGACTTACCTTGCGTCCCTCGTCGTGTCCCGGCCGAAAATTAGAAATGTTCAGAGTTAGACATGAGATACTCATGGCTGGAGGGTCTCATTGGAAAGAGAGTAGAAGAAGATGGGGACTGCTGGGACATCTAGCTCTGAATGTGTGTTGCCTGATTAGGGACTACTGGGACTTGTAGTGCCTTACTAGCTGTGAACTGTTGTCCTGCTCGAACACTGAAGAGGCTCCACAGACCAGCTCTACAGAAAGCCTCCTGCCTTACCATCCCATGTGGATCCCTCTTCTGCAGAGTGACCTGATGCCTTAAGTGTGAGTCGTGACCCTCTTTTGCTGTGCCCTGCTGCTGTTACCCCTTTGCTGTGCCTGGACCGCTGCCTGTGTCCCTGGACTCCCAACTGTACTGTGCCCTGCTGCTGTTACCCCTTTGCTGTGCCTGGAGCGTTGCCCTGTGTCCCTGGACTCCCAACTGTACTGTGCCCTGCTGCTGTTACCCCTTTGCTGTGCCTGGACCGCTGCCTGTGTCCCTGGACTCCCAACTGTACTGTGCCCTGCTGCTGTTACCCCTTTGCTGTGCCTGAAACGCTGCCCTGTGTCCCTGGACTCCACCTGGATTGCTGCCCTGTGTCCCTGGACTCCAACTGTACTGTGCCCTGCTGCTGTTACCCCTTTGCTGTGCCTGGATTGCTGCCCTGTGTTCCTGGACTCCACCTGGATTGCTGCCCTGTGTCCCTGGACTCCAACTGTACTGTGCCCTGCTGCTGTTACCCCTTTGCTGTGCCTGGATTGCTGCCCTGTGTCCCTGGACTCTGCCTGGATTGCTGTCCTGTGCCCCAGGACTTTACCCTTGCTATCCCTTGATGTTTTAGCCGTTTGTTTTACCCGGATTGCTCTTACACTTGCCGTATCCTAAAGTTGAGAAGCCCTAATAAAGAACCCTCTGGTCAAGGGTCCTAAAAACCACTCTTGGTCTCTGTGTGTGTTCTGTGTCACCCCACATCCTCCGTCACATGTTCGCCATAAGGGAAGGAGTTTCAATACCCTCCAGTACCGGTGAGCACGCCCAGCGTCAGAGAAATGTCCTCTCCTCTTTCTGCCGGCATGAATCACCAAGATTGCCGCCGGTGTTCTATCTAAAGTTCCAACTTATCGAGTTCTCCAACTGCCTGACTTCCGGTTTAGTTAGAACTAAGAGGTTTGACCAAGAAAGATCACACTAATCCAGCACGTTATTAATCTCACGTGCCCCACTCAATATGGCCGCCCCTTGCGTGGGGCCCCTGAGACTAATAACGTGCTGGATTAGTGCGATCCTAGTTCATTTTCATACTTCATTGCTGCGGTGTATGTCTATAGGGCAATGCCGCGGCTGGCGCTCGTGAGCTTTCTTGGTCAAAACTCTTAGTTCTAACTAAACCGGAAGTCAGGCAGTTGGAGAACTCGATAAGTTGGAACTTTAGATAGAACACCGGCAGGCGTCAATAAGAAGGCCGCACATGCGCGATTACGTAATTGCGCATCGTCACGCGACGGGGTGGGTGACACCCGGTATCCTGGTGTCACCCAACCTTGGGACGCCCCCTTGGCACAGGCAATGGGACAGGTGAGTATTAGTTGTTTTCTCTACAGGATGATCTTTTTTAATAATAATAAAAAATGATCTAGCAATACATTCATCCAGATGGTTACATCAGTCTAAATGACTGCATGCCACATACCATTTGGAGCACACTTGGCGATCTGACAATTACATTGTTTGCTATCGGCATTGAAATAATATATTACTGGCAATATTTCTTAATAAACCCTCTCATGTCAGATCGCTGTAAACATTGCATAAATAAAACAAATGTAAATGGTCTATGAGACGTCTTGGTTGCAGATTCCGGCTGTGCCTTCTAAAGCATGTTCATACAGTGAAATATTCACAAGCCTTTCTAGTGATTTGCTGCTATGGGGAATTTAAAGGGAACATGTGCAGAGTATTTATGGGTAACAGGATGTTCTTCTGTGAAGGAATAGTACAGGCTCCACGATGAATTCAAATGTTTCTGTTTTTCTGCTCTGAATACAAGGCTAAGTGCGCGGTATTGTGTAACTATAATCCTAAAATACATGTTCAGAAATTAGGGCTGTGGAAATTAAAGATTAATTTCTCGATTAATCGTTAAACTTTTTGATCGATTAAAATTATTTTGATCGCTAATGAAAACATTAGCGAGTCCCGTCGGCGACCTGGTGACGTCACGGACATCGATGTCACCGGACTCCTCCCCCCATCCCGAAGTGGCTCCGTCGGCTAACGAAGGGAAGGGGGGAAGAGTCCGGTGACGTCGATGTCCGTGACGGCTTGGGCCGGTGAGTTTGCCCAAGAAACTTTCTGCACGAGCGCCAGCCAAGGCATTGGCCTCAGGGCCGGCCTTAGGGGTGTGCAAGCAGTGCAGCGGCACAGGGCGCCATGGCAACAAGGGCGCCGTGCGGCTGACACAGCTCCTCCTGGGGGCGGCTTCTCTCCCCCTCACCGCTGGGCGCTGGCCATCCGTGTAAAAGCTTTTAAAGAGTCACCTATGGTCAATTTTGGGCATGGTAATTTTTTGCGATTTTGCGGGTCCGCGCAATTTTAAAGCATGACATGTTTGGTGTCTATTTACCCGACGTGACCCCGTCTTTTTATATTTTACCAAAAATATGGGTGATAAATTGGTGTGGTTACTGGGGGTGTGGCCACTAAAGGGTGTGGCCACTGAGGGGTGTGGTCACTGAGGGGCGCTGTAAAGCTTTCTCGCACAGGGCGCCTAAAGGCCTAAGGCCGGCCCTGATTGGCCTATACACATACAGCACAGCAATAAAGTAATAAAATGAACTAGGATCACATTAATCCAGCATGTTATTATTCTGAGTTGCCCCACTCAAGCGTCGGCCATATTAAGCGGGGCACGTGAGATTAATAACGTGCTGGATTAGTGTGATCCTAGTTCATTTTATTACTTCATTGCTGTGCTGTATGTGTATAGGCCAATGTAGTTGGATCTGTATGTGCGTTATAATTAATTGAAATTAATCGATTACATTTGTTTTCGATTAATCGAACACGAAAACTTTAATCATTACCAGCTCTATCAGAAATACAAGACCTTGATAACGGTGGGCTATGGCCAACCGAAATGTTGGTTAATAAAGCCCTGGATTATTTATACGTTCTTAAAGACACGAGTGCCCTTATCTTCATGTTAATATTAAAGCCTATTGCCAGCCTATACCCTGGCAGTGAGGCTATCCACACAAAGCAAGGGTTAACTGCTCATTTATGTCTAGGGGAGCTGTGTAAAGGACTTTTACTTACCTGATCCCAGCTCCCGCTGGCTTCAAAACCAGTGCCCGCAGCCTTTGCTCCACTATGCTCTGGTGGTCAGAGGCCCAATGATATCATCACGTACAATGCAGGGCCCATAACTCTCAATATACGTGGGGACACAGAGGGACAGTTTAAGAGCCAGAGCAGAGAGGAGAGAGATGAGTGCTGACCACCAGAGGAGCTGTGTAAAGGACTTTTACTTACCTGATCCCAGCTCCCGCTGGCTCCAAGACCGGTGCCTGCAGCCTCTTCCCCCTATGCTCTGGCAGTCCGGCAAGAGGAATGAGGGGGGGAGTGGATTGCCTTGTCTGCCTCGCCTTACTGTTCCTATGTGTTTCTGGAGACACACACAGCTTACTCACACATACAAGGGTGGCTCCATAGGACCCTGCAAGTGAAAGGAGCCACCCTAAAACAGGATATTAGGTGCTCAGGGGACCAGCTGATTCTGCAGAAAGCTAAAACTTTTAAAACATCAAGGAGCAGCGTCCATTGTAAGTGATCTCATCAGCATTTAAAATATCTTAAAATGCTTTTTACTTTAGTATGAGTTTAATGATTACTGGGATGCATTCATTTGTGTGCTCAGAGTTCAGCTTTAATACAATTTCCTTCTATGCTATAAGACCAGATCCCTAAATTAAGCATGACAGCACTCAAGGCATTACTCTACCTCTCTGCCATATAAGACATAGGTGGACAATCACACAATTAAATGTGTGAACTGAATATACTAATTGCCTTGTTCCAGTATTATTGCACTGATTATTAGGTATATTTTACACCAAATTGAAAATAATAATTTTGCACATTACTAAGGCATCTATTTACAAACTTTTTTCCAATGGATTCAGGTAAAAATGTGTGAATCTTGGGTGAAAGTTGTGTGAAAACATTTATAAATAGACCTTAGCAAATATTGATCAGCTGTCAGTTAAACCTATTGGAATTCATTTTCTTAGAATGCTGTTGATGTGCTTTTGATTTGAAGCCTTTGATTATTAGTAATGACCAGCACGCATTTGGTAGTAAATAACAATACAGAAAAAAGAAGAACGGAGTTCACTTTGATTTTGCAAAGCTTTCCATTTTTTCCCAGCCACAAGAATCATAGTTTCAGCACCATGGACAGTAACACTGTTTGCATACACTGCACAAAGCTGGTATTAAAGGAGAACTATGACATGAGTGATTTCCACTCACCTCATAGTTCTAAGCCGACCTGTGACAATGAGACTGTCACAGGTCGGCTCAGTAGATCGGGAGGTGAGAGAACACATACCGGGTTCCCTCACCTCTCGATCCTGTCACGGCTCTCTGCCGTGGCAGGGGGAGGGGCTGGATTCCCCTCTCCCCGCCCCGATCTGCCAGCGCTGACTGGCGGAACGGACGGGGGAGGGGGCGGGTACAGCTGGCTCTGCCTCTAGATTGACAGCTGGCTCTGCCTCTCACGCAGCTGGGCGGATCCCGTCATCTAAGTCGGGATCCGCTCCAGGTGAGGCGTCTCAGTATACCGCGAGCTGTAGCTCGCGGTATACTGAGCTTAGGGTAACGGGAGGACGCTAGTTTGTGTCCTCCCGTTACCCCAAGGAGAACTATGGGGAAAAACACTGACCCCATAGTTCTCCTTTAAAGAGAGACTTTACCCATATCTTCAAGATAACAACTAAGTCACTGTTATATGTTTAATAATGATAATCTACAAACACACACTCCTAGATAGAGTCCGGCTTTTTATTCTTTGCATACCTTATTTATCTTTTTCTCTCCATTCTTCTCACTGTGGCCCCTTTGTGTGCTATGGTACTACCCACTGGCCTCTCTACATTACTATTGTGTCTTGTAGTGACGTAGTGGAGGGGAATGAACCACCGAACATGGCAGGGGTGCAATCTTTACTCTGTCAGAGAGTAAAGTTTCCAGGAACATGCAGCAGCACAGGTATTAATTCTCTGCTTTTGCACGGTAGGTATCTAAACTATTATTCTTTTAATAAAGCCAATATTTAGGGTGGGCTTTTTTTTTAAACTGACACAATAAAAAAAAAAAAAAAGTATTTGCTGGAATTTTTCATTAAAAATAAAGGTTACCATTATACTTTTTTTTTTATTGTGACAGGTGCCAAGATCATCTTTGAATTAATAACTCTGTCTTAAAATGGTGTGCATGCTCTGCATGATAATGCACTAAGGGTAGTGGTAGCTACCTTCATTATGTACTGGGTCTGTGTGAATGAAAGTCACTGGGGGGAATTTATCCAAACTGAAGCAGATAGAATCTGGAGCAGCTGAGCATGGTTGGAGCAGCTGAGCATGGCAACCAATCAGCTTCTCTCTTCCGTTTGTTCAGTTAAGATTTGAACATGA
Organism: Nanorana parkeri; assembly: GCF_000935625.1. NCBI lineage: Eukaryota > Metazoa > Chordata > Amphibia > Anura > Dicroglossidae > Nanorana > Nanorana parkeri. The sequence continues at coordinate 444,398 of NW_017306672.1, read as the reverse complement.
AAGAGAGAAGCTGATTGGTTGCCATGCACAGCTGCTCCAGATTTTGTCTGCTCCAGTATTGATAAATTCCCCCCATTGTGTTTTGTATGGAAAATCCTACTGATTACAATTCAGCCTGTGCATCCTTATAAATATTCACTTCCTCTGTGTTTAAAACTCAATTTATTTTTAATAATTGCAAACAGAACATGCTGGGAGAGTGTACTGAAGAATAAAGAAATATTTTGCGTCTGCCTACAGTGGTGCCATAAAACATCAAGTCTTACCCTAACTAGGGGTTATGAGAAATTTTCTGATACATCAGGTTATCTGTATGGGAGACAGAAAGGAGACTACAGTATTGAAGAATACCTTTCAAACACATAAGAAGAATCATTTCCGGCACTAGATAAATAGCAAAAGCAAGAAGGGTAGAATAGTGCTCTACACCAGCATTTATCTACCTTTGTTTAGTCATGGCATCCTTTAAAAAGTATGCATAATCATGAAGCACCCATCTAAAAAGTCAGAAATGTAAAAAAAAAAAACATGTGTTCCCCCACAAAATCCATACCAGACCCTTATCCTAGACACG
>NW_017306672.1:438972-441834 GCF_000935625.1 Nanorana parkeri | reverse complement strand
ACACACAAGGGATCCCGCACATCCCATCCCCCCCCAAATCCATACCAGACCTTTATCCTAGATAGTGGTCTGGTATGGATTTTAAAGGGGGAACCCCAAGCAAAGAAAAAAAGTCCCTCGCCTTCAGATCAGGGGCCCTTTTCAAATCATAGAACAGTAGAAAGGCATCATGGCACACTCACAAACTAGCATGTAAAACAACTTGTCTCACCACTAAGGACAATGACAGAGGTTTGGATACACGTCTTCTGCAAAGGATGTGTAAGCCGCACTGCCGCGGCTTACATGTTGAGTGCGTTTGTCGTTTGTTTTGCTTTTCAAATCATAGAACAGTAGAAAGGCATCATGGCACACTCACAAACTAGCATGTAAAACAACTTGTCTCACCACTAAGGACAATGACAGAGGTTTGGATACACGTCTTCTGCAAAGGATGTGTAAGCCGCACTGCCGCGGCTTACATGTTGAGTGCGTTTGTCGTTTGTTTTGCTTTTCAAATCATAGAACAGTAGAAAGGCATCATGGCACACTCACAAACTAGCATGTAAAACAACTTGTCTCACCACTAAGGACAATGACAGAGGTTTGGATACACGTCTTCTGCAAAGGATGTGTAAGCCGCACTGCCGCGGCTTACATGTTGAGTGCGTTTGTCGTTTGTTTTGCTTTTCAAATCATAGAACAGTAGAAAGGCATCATGGCACACTCACAAACTAGCATGTAAAACAACTTGTCTCACCACTAAGGACAATGACAGAGGTTTGGATACACGTCTTCTGCAAAGGATGTGTAAGCCGCACTGCCGCGGCTTACATGTTGAGTGCGTTTGTCGTTTGTTTTGCTTTTCAAATCATAGTCCCCCTTTTACAACATAGTCCCACCATTACATTAGGAGCCCCCTGTGACATCATGAGCCCCCTGTGACATCAGGAGCCCCCTTTAAATCATAGTCCCTCGTTTCACATCAGAGTTCCCCTATGACATCAGGAGCCCCCTTCACATCAGAAGCCCCCTTTAAATCATAGTGCCCACTTTCACATCAGAGTCCCTTCATTACGTTAGGAGCCGCCCTTCACATAAGGAGCATCCGACCATCTCCCCCTCTCTTCCTGAAGTGAAGGACGGCCCGTCTGCACTATGGAAAAGCATGATGCTGCGCAAAAATTTGACGGCACTCCTGACAAAGCTGGATGGTACCCCTGTTGAGAAAGCAGTTGAGAAAGGCTGCCCTACACTTCTGACTGAATCAAAAACAGAAGTCCTGATCAAGTAGGACACGTTCCCTATAAGTTCAAATTATAATTTAAAATGTAAAATATGCTGCAAAGCCTTAGGGGAGAGATGATAGACACTGGTCTAGCTTTGATAGAAGGGGAACTACAGTCATTTAATTTTAGATGTACATCTGTACTCATGCTCCCCATTGATTGCTGAGCTCCAGCCGAGGTCTTATTGGACCACTGCAGAGAGACCGCTGCTCACACAGAGACAGCAACAGTCCTTCTCTGCAGCTCCCTGCCAGGAGAGAGGATTTGGTACTCGCAGTGAACATCAATTACACACAAGAGTAAGGATGTACATTAATGTTTTGGCTGTACATTCAGTGTACCGAGATAATTTATTAGAAAACTTGGACTTGAAGTTCGTGATATGGTCACGCTGACGTGTGCTCTATTTACTGATATGAAATGTCAACTCTTTTTGATGAGATTAAAGTTGAACTAAAATACTAGCAACCCATAAAGGTTTTTTTGGCAGAGGAGACTTTGTATGGCTCTGCTGACAAAAATCTAATTTTGTTTTCTCCTAGCATGTTTTTTTTATTGGCCACTTCCTGTGTTATTGTCTACAAGAGGACCACAACATGATCACAATAAAGTTTAAACTTGCAATCACTTGCACTACAGCGTGTTTACACCTCTATGTTACTTTGCAATACTTTATACTTCTCTGTTTGCACACAGTGCCTAATGCCTTTGAATGACACTCAGTGCCTCACACCTTTCTATGACATGTAGTGCCTTATACCTCTTCTGCTACTTAAAATGCTTTATCCCTAATATTGCACATTGTTAAATATGATTTTTTTTAAATATCATATTCTTTTGTCTTGAAGATATAGGGTGGAAGAAGTTCAAAAGAGAAACTTGCTTCCGTTCTTGCATAAAACTCAAAGATGTGTTTAATTACAAAATTACAAATGGTTGCAAGATACATCGCATAAAACAAAATATAAAAATAGTTATGTAGATATAAATACGTTCTTGTAAAAGTTTAAAGTATTTGTATATGTGTCTGACTCGTGTGTGTGTGTGTCTTCATTGTGTACGTAAGTAAGAATGCACTAGCATGTGAAAATAGGTCCCTTTTTCCTTTGTGAGAATGTGCCGCCCTTCTGCCATGAGTAGCCTTTTAAAACAGCTCTGGGACATATAGTCCTCAGCTGAAATATGAAACTCTTAAGATGCCAATACACCTTACGACCATCGCAAGACTTTTGTCTTGCGATGGTCGTATGCTTATTGAAAGCTCGTACGATCTGCCCACCTTGGACGGGCAGATCGTACTTGCGATCATCGAAAGCCGCCCCGCTGAGGGGCGGGCTTCCGATGACCGCAATGCAGAACGGGCAGTGTGCATGTGCGCACAGCGGCCCGTTCCGCAGCTATCGGACGAGCAGGCTAGAAACCCGCCGACAATCGTACGATTCTCGGCGGGTTTTCGAGCATGTTGGTTCGACAAAAGACGTGCGACCGTACAGTAGAAACGGTCGCACGTCTTCGTTCACACTGCTCGATTCTCGTACGATCGCGGGATTTCGCCCGATTCTCGTACGAGAATCGAGCAGTGTATGGGCACCTT